>NC_074707.1:25957889-26190672 GCF_024334085.1 Lutzomyia longipalpis
GCAGATGCCACGCAAGTCCCCCTCCCTCAGCTTTTCTTGTGTGTGTGTGAGTGAGTGAAAAAGCTTCCTCATAGTGAAAGCTTAAAGTGCTTCAATGCAAATTAGTACTAACAGGAGCAAGCAATATTCGTTGCTTCAATAGAAATTTATACAATATAAAGAGATGAGTACGAGTTTGTTGTTCGATAAATTCCCATTCTATACACTCACTCTCTGGAGAGTTTCTATTTCGTGTGCTTCCACCCCCTGCCTGGTTTCGGCACATAAATACGTACAATTTAGAGATAAAATGAAAGTTTCACTATTTTCGGGGGTGAAATATTTCACCGAGAGAACCCCATTCAATTGGGCGGAGTGTGGGTGGGTGAATTAAGAGACTTGCAAGTAGAGAAATCGTGCAGATCCGCTAGGGGTTGTTGCTTACAATTTGCACTCATCTCCATTGAATGGAACTGACCCAAAAAAAAAAGTTTTTTTTTCACTTAAAAGAGACACTGAATTGCATCTCTTTGGGAAAATTCAAATCCATACACAATTCTTCATCTTGTGCAGGAAAATTTAATTTTAAACGTCTAATATTGAGTTTTGAAACTTTTCTTACCATGTCAGGGAATTTTTCATATTAAAACTCCTTAAAGTGTTGCACTTGTGTGCTGAAAGTTCAAAATATAAAAATTCTTATTTTTTTCACTAAATCGACTCCATTTAGCACTTTTCACTTTGCAAATTTTCCCATTGAGGAAGTTTGGCCTTAAATGTAGGTGAGGAGAAATTAAAATTCTGCAAATTATTCAATTAATTTCATTTCCTTGCTAATTTTTAACAAGCCATTCAATTTATTTCCATTCTTTTTCTCGCTTGGGAACTATTTTTAGAGAAAAATGAGTGATGAAAGGTAAAAGTTTTCCTGGAGAGAGAATTTAATTTAGAGCTTTTAGATTAGCTTGTGAAGGAAATTTTTTTCTCATTGTGCGTGGAAAATAATTCAAAATTTCTCTCAAAAATAATTCGTTAAAGAATTTTCTTAATTTTCTATTTTCTAAGAATATTACAAACTATCATCCCCAATAGCTCTCAATTCTTCGATTGGAGAGCATTAGAAACTTCTTAGTTTACCTAAAAATAATTGAAAACTAACATCATTGAGTTTTACCGTCATATACATAGCATGGAGCTTTTTTCGGGGAGCTTTCGATGGGTGGAAAAATCCATCAAAAAAGTGTTTGCCTTTTTTGTGTGTGGCAGATTGAGAATTTCGGTCAGATGGGATTTTCACAAGGATATGGGAGGGCTCGATTGGAATCGATTGGGTTTTGGGAAATTTTCACTGTGGGTGGGTGGGTCCGATCATTAGTCTTAAATTTCACAGGATAACCCCCCTCCCCTCCAGCCCAATGAACTGTGGGTGGGTGCGTTGATTGGATCGGAATATTAAAGCGTTCTAATTTCGTGTGGGGATTACCTCTTTAAACAGAAAGCTCACAAGCGGGATTTATGAATATTCAGAACAAAAGAAAATTATAATTTCTGTAACGTTCCCGCGTCGTGCAAGCGCATTATAAAATATTGGAAAAGCTCCGTGTTTGCTCATCAAAAGCTCTCCGCATGATTTTGGTGGGATTTTCATTCCTGGGTTGGGGGAAGGGGTTGCACAGTTGCGAAATTAGTTCGTGGAAATTATATTTGGTTTATTAGTTGTGTTTGATATTGTGCATTATAATCAATCTCCGCTGGATCTCCGCTCTATAAGCTGGTGGAAAAAATCGATATTTTGTACCATAAATCTAAACATAAAATCCTCTCAGTGAGGAAGCTTTGAAGTATACATAATTATTCGTCAAGTTCTCAAACACAAATGTTTCTAGTTCAGATACAATTGAATTTAATCTAAACAGAATTTAATTTAATTCACAACAAGAAGGCATTTGTGGAGGGAGGTGAAGCCCAACAGGAGGCAATCGAAATTTCCCTCATACTCTTCGTGCAAACTTAATGGGCCAGACTAATTATTAAGGCTCACCCCGTAGGTTTTGTTCATACAACAAACCCACATTCTCTCTCACAAGCCCAGCACAAGACCCAAAACTCCCAAGTGGTCTCCACTCCTCAGCCACATTATATTTTATGCACTACTTGACCGAATACAACATTATTGCAGATGTGTCAGAGAGATTGTAATTTTAGGCATATGTATATAGGAGTGGGTGGACAGAGCCTCCATGTAGTGAGCCACACATGGAAGATATTGAGCACAGCATTGTGGGTGGGATGCTGTACAACGGAATATCCTACCCCACTGAGGATTCCTCGATAGAGACACAAAGTTTCCTGATGGAAATTTCATAATTTCCACCAGCAGTGTTTGTTCTTTTTGCAATTTATTGAACAAAGCAATTAATCAAACTCTATTTAAGTTTACCCTTCTTTGGGATTTCATTTACCCACGGAATTATGATTAATTTGGAATTAATCCGGGAGAGAAATTCAAATAATGCGCAATTTTAAATGAGATTTGTGTGTGCAACGTGTGCTAATTAAATAAAGCTCTGGGTTTAATTATTCTGCCCTGTGCAATTACTAAGATGGAATTAGCGTGTGATTTATTGAGTCATGATGTGAAACATGATCCAGAGAAATAATGAGGTTATTCAATACTAAACATACTTATGTATTACGCATTAAATTCAATCATGGAATCTTGTTAATTTTAAGCAAATTATATTTAATTAAATTATGCATATTTATTAAATTTACTTTGGTTCAACCTAAAGATTTATTTTTAACCTTTTTTTGAAAAGTAAATAGCAGTGTTGAGCTTTTAAATATATTTACCTACATTATATTTACCTACCTGTATTGTTATTTTTAACTAAATTATTAAATATTATATTTTCTTTTGATAATTTTATTAAATACTTACGCAATTAATTTATTGAAAAAAAAAGCTTCTGAGTAATGAATAGAATACAGACCAGCCGAATAAGCTTTACATCACAACTTGTCGCGTAAAAAAATCATTTTCTGGGTAGAACAATATGAAACAAAATGATGAATTTTCTATCATACTAGAACTACACAATTGTGAAGTAAATTAACTATAAATATTTACTGACTAAATAGTGAAGTACTTCGAGTCAATAAGTTATAGGTACCAACCTCAAATAATTGAGTGGAATATTGAGAAGGGAAATATTTGGTTTTCTAATAAAATAGTTATGATTTTCCAAGCAAGAAGAATTTTCATATTTATTGATAGGTACTTCTAAATTTTTAAATTTTTATTACCTGGAATAATTTTGTTTTATCAAAGAAAATTCTATATAAATCAATTGAAAAATATGTGTTTTTCATACAAAATCACTGTTTAATAAATTTTAAAAGCAAATATTGATGAATAAATCAATTTAATAATTTGTCAACTTCAATTTGTTTCATCCAAATAGTGAGACAAATAAATGGATGAACTTTTTGATCAATTTGGCAACTATTGACTTTGATCGTTACAAGAGAAATAGAGTATTTATTCATAATTTTGTCAATCAGTTTAATTAAAATTAAGGGTTTTGTAATTTGCCGCAATATTTGCGGGGAATTTCACAAAATTTATTCATACGTGAAGAGAAAAGCAAATCGATTAGTAAACATTCAAATTAACTTAATTGGCTGTCGTTTTGTATTTTACAGCTTTGTACGAGAAGTTCTGATTCGGTATGTATGTAGGTATGTATTGTATAAATATTTGCATTTCTTTGGAAAATAAAAGTAGGAGAAACAACTTCTTGATACAAGGAAATATAACTACAAGTTGCAGTCTGTTTGTTCTACGGAAGAAGTTAAATTGTATTTTCTCAAGAAATTCCCATCATTGGCTCGACTCAATGTGCATCTCGAGGAAGGATCGATGATCCCTGAATGAGTGCTTCGAAGTTTAGGTCCTGTCGCTCGCTATGTATGTACATACATAGGTACATGTAGAGAAACTATGAGGGATGTTGAGTAGAGCCGAGAGAGCTATTCTTTGCTGATAAAATGTATGTGCTTTGGGTGGGGGTGTTTGCTCTCACAGGGGGTGGATTGCATATAGTTGGGGGTTGGACGAGTGGAAATCATCAGTGTATGATTCATCGTAGGGAACAGGAAGTAAAAATTCTCGCTGATGGAGTTGTGAAAGAGCCATTGGAAGCCATTGCTTTTGCGTCCAACCAATTTCGATGCGATGGTGCATGAAAGAGTCGGGGTGAGAGTGAAAACTTAAATTATCCGCAAGTTTTGCAGTACTTTTACGCGGGCTGGGTGGGTGCCCGACTGGCGCCTCTCTTTTGCGACTCAATTTGCTCACTGATGTTCCTTCTTCTCGAGTAAAATTCCTGCGAACATGCGAATCCTCTGCACAGCAGCATATTTCCCAAATGGGAGACACAACTATGAGCAACAACGAAATGTAGGGCACGGTATTGAGTTGAATTTCCCAACAAGAGCAGGAGGAAGCTGTATGTGTGTGTGAGAGTGGGGGTGAGATCAACCACCCCCCAAGTACGGGATAAGGGAAGAGACACGAGTTTTTGGCTTTTCGATATTGATTCAAGAGACCAAAAGATATACAAACCATCCAATGTTCTCCTCCCATCTCTGGCCGTAAAGTCCAAAGTGCGGAGGCGAGTCAGAGAATAACAGACATGTCTACTCCTAAGAAACTCTCCGGTGTGTTTGCTCAACTTTTCCTTGTATCCACCACCACCTAGGCGACTCCCCATGGGGGGCCGGGAGAGAACATGAATTTCTCACCCAATGGGGTGGTTGATGCACTTCCATGCGGGGGATGCAGAAGGTCAACTTGCTGTTGGACTCTTCCCAGAAAATCCATCTCTAGCCGTCTACCCGAACTGGTGATTAGCATTTCCATTTGTTTCCCAAAGTTTCACCCGAAACTTTTCAACATAGCGATTTGATGGTAAATCTTCCGGAACTTTCCAACCAAAGTTCTCACATCAAAAATTACCCTCAAAAATTTTTACAGAAAAGTCAACGAACCCAATCGATAGTATTGCAACATACACACTGGGAAGCTTACGGAAGTTTTCCTATGAGAGGAGTTCTGAAGATTTATTCAAGTTGATTTTCTTAATACTTTGTACTTACATTACATGCTATTTTATTGCATTTTATACTGTTTAAAAAAATATATTAGAGCTTTTTAGGGAGCTTTTAAATTCTTTAAAAATTATGTAATTTTGGGATTTTAAAGATTAAATTGTGGAAAATCTTTGGGAAAATGTATGTCTAATGCTAATGGGTAAAGCACCTAGAATTATGCTTTAAAATATAAAAATTCTTAAATCGAATAATGAAATATTAAAACTCAAGAAAAAACACCAAAAGAAATTAATAAATTAAACGTTAAAAGTTCAGGGTCAAACAATTAGCGTACGAAACAAAAATAATTAATTATTAAACGAAGCCCAGCGTAGCAAAATATATATAAATATATATGAGAGAAGTACCTTAATTTTCCTTCCAGGAAAATGTTGATAAATTTATGATTTTCACTGTTCAAAAAAAAATCTTTCGTGAAGCATAAATTCTGAGAATTGAACAAAACATTTTAAAGCATAAAAATGCCTTTAAAGCTTCAGCCAGCTCCAGTGTAAAATTTAATTCAAACATGCTAAAATATGTAGAAAGCTCACGGTCTGTTAGAAAAGAACTTTTTTTCGCCGCACCCCAGATAACCCGCATTATATTGCTATCGACTTTGCAACATGCTGGGGTTTACACACACCAAAGAAGCCACATCAAAGTGTGGAGGTCCGTGTATAAAGTCACATTAAAACTCACTCAGCCTGAACATTTGCATGCATCCTTTTGTACAAACCGCTTCACCCCTATATGTACATTTGATATATTGTAGATCCAATCGATATTGCTGGGAAATGCATCGACATTTGCAAGAACTTTCTTTATGCGGAGAGCGAGTGAGAGAGCTTATTGCCGGGCTTATTGCTCCCTCAAGTGGTTTTATGTTGTGCTATTTGTTTACTACAGTCGTTTCGATGTTAATAAAATTCCATCGGAGAAGGGATTTTGAATTGAGCACTTAAACCTCTTTTTTGTGGTACCCCAACATTGGAAGATGGGGATTGTTAATAAGATTTTAAACTCTCCCAATATTCTTGAAATTGCTGCCTCAATTCTTGAAAGAAAATCTTCAAGAAAAAAAGAATAAAGATTTCAATTTAAAAACTCATTTCAGAAGGATTGTTTTTTCATGTTTAATAAATTCATTAAGAAATAAATTATTAAATTAGGGTTCAATCTTGATGTCTTGAAGATTTTTTTCTTTCAATATAAACCACCCTTCGAGGATTTTCTGCACGAAGAAAAAATTGCAATTTGTGTAAAAAAATATGAGACAACAAAGAATTTCAATTCATTTCTGTTTTCCTTCGTTTTTCATTTATTAACTCCAAATTCCAATGAAATTATGTTGTGCTCAGAGTCCGTGAAGAAATCGCATTTCCACTTGACTCCCGCAGCACACTCCTACCACGCAGCGTGCTTGAGGAAGGCTGGATGGAGACTTGAGGGTTGATTTTCAATTTCTCATGGCACAGAGCTTTTTTTCCCCGCTCTGCCTCGCACTTTGTCCATGTTTGTGCCTCCGAATGGAATTCACCAATAACCGAATCAACAACACTCAGACGTTGTTGTCATCATCAATCTCAATATAAGTGCCTGTGATTAAACGTCACATTGATTGAAGGGAGTGAAGTCCCTCATCCCAACCACCCCCAACATTTTCCTCGTGTGACGAAAATTTCATTCATACTGTACCATGTTGAATGATTCCCTTTTTTTGGCTCACACAGCATAACCACAACCACTTGTCACATCAATTTCGAAGCTATATGGCTAGAAAAAGGGGATGGGGGTGGAGTTTTTGTGTCCACACATGGAGATCAATAAAGCTTGCCTTCTTAACGTCGAACTTTGTGTTTCCAAGAAGGAAAAATTCTCTCTCTCTCTCTTTCCTCCCACGCCCCTGATGCAGTGCAGCAAGAAAAGCATTGAGAATTCAATTCAATAAAGTTACATTGTCCTCACGAATGTTTGGACAAATTAGCTTTCAAGGCACTAACATTCCTTTCTATATAGCTGCTGTACCAGTTGAGAGCTTTTTCCTAAATTTAGAGAACTAGAAAAATACTGATTGAGTGCTTTTTTTGAGGACCATAAGCGAAAATTGAAAAGTACATTGTTGCTGAAGATTTTAAAGAAGCTTTTGTGAGCTTTTTAATGCAACTTTGTATTATGCATATTTTTTTACCCCAATTTGTATATTTTTTTTGTGTTCTCTGTAACAAAAATTGGAAAAGAATTCTTCTTTATTCTAAAAGAAAAGCTTTCAATTCATCTTTAATTTATTATTAGTTCCTTTCTTCAATTTAGGTCAATTTATTTATTTATGAAAAAAAAATTCAATTATTTCCTCTCTGAGAAATTATTTATTTTTGCTAAAAATATTTCTCCAAAATATGAAAGGAAATTCAGAGAGAGAGATAAACCCAAAATATCTCCGATTTAGGAGTATAGAAATATCTAAAATTGAATGAAAATTCAATTTTGTCAAATCAATTCAATATTTTCACCCCAAAAGGCAAAAAAACAGTCTTTTTTGCTCCTTTTGTGGTACCAATGCGAACATTTAATTTTAGCCAAATGCCATTTGTGGTAGCATCGTTGAGAAAATTTTGCAGCAAATGGCAAAAGGAAATTGCAGAGAATATCATGTGTGTGGATCTGATTGTGCTAAATTTTGATTAAATTACCTTCTACAAATGCGAAAATCGAAGAGAAATCCCGCACCAAGGGTACGTTGTATTTTATAGAAAATTAATGGATTCATTACAATTTCCTCATTCTCCTCTGTATCACTACATGGAACAAATTAAATGTTTTGTGGGTCTCCGCTTCTTTTGTCTGGCAATGTGTGCTTGGGGGACAAATGGATGGGAAAATCACGCGGTGGGGAGTCTTCCATTTGAAGCCCCGGGAAATCACGTGGAAATCTCTTGGCTTTGTCTGGAAAGCACCCACATATAGGGTACGTGTGTTGGGGGTTAAATTGTAAAATGGGGGCATAGGTTTATAGAGGCATTCTTCCCGGGGGGATGCTTTAAAAGTTCTTCCCACGAGTGGGTGTGAATTTTCTAAAAGAGGGGGTTCTCTGCTGTGGATTTTGTATTTGTTAATGGGAAACTATATTAATCCACTTCTGGAGACGACACATTAAATTGTACGTTGAGTGGCATTCAGCACCTAAATGCCCTCCCCATTCATACCCGCATTTCATTCTATTTTAAACATAATACAACCTGTGTGCAAAATTCCTCTTGGAAATTCAATTAATTTTGTATTTATAAAACGCATTTTAAGGGAAAAAATCTTGAAAAATTCATTCTAATTGGCCTACAGGGAGCTTTAATATGTCTTTAGGGAAGCAAGAGATTTTTGCCACGAGATGTCGCTGAACAAATTCGTAATGAAAATGTATTTGATAAAGAATTTTCCAAAGAGAAAATGAAAAGATGTATCTGTTGTTTAAATTGTTTTAGCTGTGTTTCTTTCATACACAGCTTTTGTGTACCGAGCAAAATCGAAAGTCGTCAGATCGGGCTCAAACTTGGGATGAGCACGAATTAGGGTCCCCACATTCCAAAAAACGTATGCGCCAAAAAAAATTTTTTTCAGGTCGGCCGGCCGGCCGGCCGGATTATAAACTTAAATGGCAAGAGAACGGTGATAGATAGAGACTAGATAGATAGATCTTTCCGGCCGGCCGGCCGTCCGTCCGTCCGGAGTTCAGAGCTAATTTGCAAGAGAACGGTGATAGATAGAGACTTGCGGTAAACGGCAATGTTTAAATATCGACCTAAGGAAATCCGATTATGAGGTCAAATTTTACCCCCACCCCCGCCATTTTGAATAACCGCAAAATTTTGTTTTTCGAAAACGGCGACATAATTTTTTTTTATTTTCTGATATGTTATAACTGACCATATTATCTAGCTCCATGCCAAAAATGAAGAAAATCTATGGATCCGTTCTCGAGATATAGCCTTCCAAAGTTGGCATGTCATATCTCGGGTTCTACAAGTCCGATTTTGATCAACTCAAGCGCAAATGAAAGGTTTCGTGAAGCCCAACAAATGTCTAGAAAATTGCAACTTCGAGAAATGACCGCAAGAGGCGCTAAAGTCAAAAACAAAGTTTTCGAAAATTTCGAACTCGAATTTTTCGAAAATGGCGACATATGTATTTTTTTTCATTTTTCGATATGTTATAGCTGACTTCAAGACCTTTCAAACAAAAAAAAATTATGAAAATCTATGGATCCGTTCTCGAGATATGGCCTTCTAAAGATTTCTTAGGGTAGGGGAACGTGGCCCAATTGCGACCCCCAAAATTCTGTTTCAGAAGGATTGAAAAAAGGCATATTAAAATGAATTAAATCTTTCCAAGTTTGGTACCATTGGAAAGGTCATTTAATAGGCTAACTTTGTTCTATAGATGCAAACATTCTAACTCTTACCTGTTCTGAGTAATAGTCGAATTAAAAAAAAGTGCTAAAATTGCACTTTTTCACCACGGTGTTCTAATTGCGACCCCCCGAGTGTTCTAATTGCGACCCCCTTTTTTTGCCGTAATTTGTTGGTTTTTCACTAGTAGGTCACTTTTATCACTACTATAAATAGGAAAACTGCCATGAAATACACGGAAAAGCCGGAAAATCAAGAATTTATTTTCAATTTTCCCCACATTTGTTTTGACATTTCGCCCTTGAGGTGACTACACGGAATTTCACACACACAGACAATTGCGCACTCACTGACGTAATTCGCAGAAAATCCACGAAAATTCTTCTGAGGAATGCGTAAATTACACTAACTGCACTCCCCTTTGGCTTTAAGAACATTTTCACAGCGAAAAAACTTTCAAGAAACGTAAAAAAATAATGATTTTCCTGGAATCAAAACACAGGCCGATCTGTGTGAGGAAGACACTGCCACACCACTACACGCATGCGCGACTGCTTTACCGTGGTGAGTGGTGGAAATAGACGGTCCGAATTGAAACATTTTGGGGGTCGCAATTAGACCATTCTGCATGTATTACATTTTCACTTAATTACTTAAAATACCTAAAATCTTTCAAAAAATTGTAAATCAAGTAATAAACTAGACCCTCTAAGCTACAGAAACGCGGCATAATATGAGACATAATAGTGGGAAAAAAACTCATATCAACTTAGTTTCTAAAATCAGAAAATGTTGACCAAGTGCTGAAAATGAATTTTGATTTTTAATTTGCCCTGTTGTGAAACAAAATAATTTATTTTAGGCGCTAACATTATCTTACTATAATATCTTCATATTGTAGTGAAACTAATTTTATAATATTTCGTCATTTACGAGAAAAAGGGGAGGTCGCAATTGGGCGGTGGTCCGAATTGGGCCACGTTCCCCTATAACTTTTCAACTTTTCCCGACTTTGCACGTATTTAAATTAATTAGCGTTCTAGTTTGCTCTCACAAAATTGGTACACTGAAAGAAACACAGCTCTCGTAAGCTTGGTCAGCTTACCTGTACATTTTTCTTTACCTTCTGGAAGAAGATATTCCTAACATTTTAATTAACAATTTTCGTATGTTTTTCAGCGACATCTATTATTGAAATTCACTTGATTATCTCTCATTGATCTTTGGTGTTGTTCTGCATGCAGAGTTTGACACCAAATTCGAGTACGTTGTATGGTTAATCTTTCTCAACAATCAGTTTGACTTATTTGACAGAAACACAATTCATTCAGCAATATTGGATGCTTGAAAGTTTGTTAGCCATGTGGGGGAGGATGTTTGGCATTGAAAATTTCATCCAAATGACTAACTCACACAGCAGAAGATTCTCACAAAATGGTCTTCATCTATTTGGGATTAAAGCGTTGATAGAGAGAAAGAAAAATCTCTCAAAAGGAAAAGCTCAGAATTTTCAATTGAGCATTTTATGGGAGAAAATGTTTGGCATAAACTCTCAATCATGTGCAGCCCTTGAGGAAATCCTCTTGGCATTTTTCGCAAAAATTCCACCGATTGGGTGAATGAATGGAAACACTTGAAGACTCGAGGGCTAGCTCTTGAGGAAATACTCGAGAAAATATCTAATCGATTAATACCCATCTCGAAAGCAATGGCAATTCGATATGGAATTCATTTCAACCATTCATGGGATCACCATGTCAAACATTCAAAATTTGTATTCATTCACACACATTGAGCGTGTAAGGCAAGCACCCATCCCCATGAGCTTTTAACCCCCAACCACCCAGAATTTATTTTGAAATTTTCCCAAAGCATTTCTCAATGGATATTTTCCGATTGAGGCGACAGCTCTTCCGGGGGCGTGAAAATGGGGAAGGTTAGGCGGTATTACATACAAATCTCTGTACTTGAATGTATTTGACATGCAGATTTAATTACAGACACACACAACTTATGGTTAATCACACGTCAATTCAACCCAATTCAGTACTCTGCGTTGATACCACTGCTTTATTATTGCAAATATGGTCTTGCAAATCACATGCTATCAAGAGAGCTCATTGAACTGCCTCTTCATGCGCTTCAATCAACTCTCTCTCATTCTCCGTCTGAACTTTCACGTAATTCCCAATAAGTTTTCAAGAGCTTTTGCTTTAAATTTTAAGGAGGCTGCAAGTGATGGCTTAAATATAATTTTCTTGCTTCACAAGTTAATGTTTGAACAATCACTTACTGAATTTATTGAGTTAATATTTAAAGTCTTTAACTGGGGAAAGCTTCCAAAGCCCTAAAATGATTTTTTAAGTGGTATCAACGCAGAAGTACTGTGCGGTCTCATGGAAATGATTATTTTCAATATATTGAATATTTTATAATGCTTAAAAATATTATGTATTTATTTTAACTTTCTTGAAAAGCAGTGGTATCAACGCAGAGTATCTTGAATGTACATAATTTATTATTTTTAAGTTTTTTTATTTTTTTAATTGATAATATTAAATTTGTTAGTTGAAGAAAAATAAGATATTTATTTAGTGTTGATTATTTATCTTATGGGTTAATCTTATTAAGAATTTGAATTTTAGGCCTAATAATAATAGCAAGAGAAAAGGTTTATTATTATAAAAAGCAAGAAAAGTTATTTATAATTATATTATTAAGTTTATTAATTTTATTAGTTCTGACTTTTTCAACAATAAATATTTTTTTATTTTATTTATTTTTTGAAGGAAGATTAATTCCAACATTTTTTTTAGTTTTAGGGTGAGGCTATCAGCCTGAACGTCTTCAAGCCGGGTTATATTTATTATTTTATACTTTATTGGCTTCCTTACCTTTATTGATTACAATTATATATTTATATATAAGATTTTATTCATTAGATTATTTTTTTTATATTATGGTTAATGAATTTAATGTTTATATTTATTTAAGATTGATTTTAGCTTTTTTAGTAAAAATACCAATATTTTTAGTTCATCTATGACTTCCTAAAGCACATGTTGAAGCCCCAATTGCTGGATCAATAATTTTAGCGGGGGTTTTATTAAAATTAGGAGGGTATGGATTAATTCGTGTATTAATAATTATTCAAGATTATAGAATAAAAATAAGATATATTTGATTAAGAATTAGTTTAGTAGGTGGAAGTTTAGTGAGACTACTATGTTTATGTCAAACAGATATAAAATCTTTAATTGCTTATTCTTCAGTAGTACATATGGGAATTGTTATTGGAGGTTTAATAACAGTTACATATTGAGGCTATTCTGGGGCATACGGTTTAATAATTGCTCATGGATTATGTTCATCTGGATTATTTTGTTTAGCAAATATTGTTTATGAACGATCAGGAAGACGAAGCTTATTAATTAATCGAGGGATACTAACTTTAATACCAAGATTAGCTTTGTGATGATTTTTATTAAGTTCAATGAATATAGCAGCCCCTCCATCATTAAATTTATTAAGAGAAATTAGATTATTAAATAGAATTGTTATATGATCATGATTAAGAATAATTGGTTTATTTTTTATTTCTTTTTTAGGAGCAGCTTATACTTTATATTTATATGCATATAGTCAACATGGTAAATTTATAATTAATTATGGGGTGACTATAAGAACTATTCGAGAATATTTATTATTACTTTTACATTGATTGCCTTTAAATTTATTAATTTTAAAAGTTGATAGTTTCTTTTTATTATAAATATTATTTAAATAGTTTAAAGAAAATTTTGATTTGTGGTATCAAAGATATATAGATATATTTTAAATCATAAAGATTATTTCAATTTGTTATATTAGATTTATTACATTAATTTCTATTAGTTTAAGTTTATTTTATAGTTCTTTATTACTACTAAATTATGATTATTCTTATTTTATTGAATGAGAAGTAATTAGCTTAGATAGAGTAAGAGTCGTAATAACATTAATTTTAGACTGGATAAGTTTAATATTTATATCTTTTGTTTTATTAATTTCAAGTTTAGTAATTTTTTATAGAAAAGATTATATAAGAGAAGATAAAAATATTAATCGATTTATTCTTTTAGTATTAATATTTGTTTTTTCAATAATACTTTTAATTATTAGACCAAATTTAATTTCAATTTTATTAGGATGAGATGGGTTAGGATTAGTCTCTTATTGTTTAGTTATTTATTTTCAAAATGTAAAGTCTTATAATGCTGGTATATTAACAGCTTTATCAAATCGTTTAGGAGATGTAGCTTTTTTATTGGCAATTGCGTGAATATTAAATTATGGAAGATGAAATTATATTTATTATCTTGAGTTTATGAATAAGGATTTAGAAATAACAATTATTGGATGTTTAATTATGTTAGCAGCTATAACAAAAAGAGCGCAAATTCCTTTTTCTTCCTGATTACCAGCCGCAATAGCGGCCCCTACACCTGTTTCTGCTTTAGTTCACTCGTCTACATTGGTAACAGCTGGGGTTTATTTATTAATTCGATTTAGAAATTTATTATTGTCTTTACCAATTAGAAAAATTTTATTATTGATTTCTGGATTAACAATATTTATAGCTGGACTAGGGGCAAATTATGAATTTGATTTAAAAAAAATTATTGCTTTATCTACTTTAAGACAATTAGGTCTAATAATAAGAATTCTTTCATTTGGTTATATAAAATTAGCCTTTTTTCATCTATTAACTCATGCATTATTTAAAGCTTTATTATTTATGTGTGCGGGTTCAGTAATTCACAATATAATTAATAATCAAGATATTCGGTTTATAGGGGGATTAAGAAACTTAATACCAATAACTATAATATGCATAAGTGTAGCAAATTTAGCTTTATGTGGTATACCTTTTTTAGCAGGATTTTATTCTAAGGATTTAATTTTGGAAATTGTTTATAGCAATAATTTTAATTATATTGTATTTATATTATTTGTTGTTTCTACTTCATTAACTGTGATATATTCTTTTCGATTAGTGTATTATTCTTTAACAGGAGTTTCTAATATTTTTTCTTATCATCCTATAAACGATAATAGTTGAGTAATATTAAAAAGAATATTAGGATTATTAGTAATAGCTGTTATTGGGGGGAGTATTTTAATATGATTAATATTTCCTAACCCTTATATAATTTGTTTACCTATAAGATTAAAACTTTTAACATTATTTATTTGTATTTTAGGAGGGATGTTAGGATATCTGATTTCTATGGTTAATTTATTTTTTATTAATAAATCATTAAAGTTTTTTCAATTAAGTTGAGTTTTAGGATCAATATGATTTATACCAAGATTATCAACTAATGGGGTTGTATTTTACCCTCTGAAGATAGGAGGTTACTTAATGAAAAATATAGATCAAGGATGAAGAGAGGTTTTTGGGGGGCAAAATTTTTATCATTATGCTCTAAAAAGATCTTATATAATTGAAAAAATACAAAATAATTACTTAAAGATTTATCTATTATTAATATTTGTATGATTTTTATTTATATTTTTTATAGTTTTAATAATTTATTTAGATAGCTTAAAAAAGAGCATAATATTGAAGCTGTTAGGGTGGCTAGTAGCCTCTAAATATTAAATAATAAAAATTAGTAATTTATAAAACAAAAGTTTATTTTTATAATGAAAATATAAGGTTTTAAGTTAAACTATATAAATAAAGAAGTAAATGGAGTTAAACCATTAAAGAAAAAAGTTAGCAGCTTTCTCTTGATCCTCGCTTCTTTTTAATTGGAATTTAATTCAATGATATCATTAACAGTGATATACCTCTCTTTGGTTTCAATTAAGGACCTGAGAATAAATTATTATTCTAATCAGGTGGATGGGGTACATATAGATTAATAAATTAACCTATCTTTTAGGTCGAAACTAAATGCAAATTGCTTTATATGTTATTTAAGGGCAATTGGATTCAATACTTTTTAAATGCAACTTAAATGTTATAATTAACTATACCCCTATTTAAGTGCTTCAATTTAAGGCTCCTTGATATCATTCATGAGAAAGGCCTAAAATTAAAATTACTAAAAAAATCAATCTTGTAAGTGATCAAATAAAAAGATTAGAAATTTGATAAGATAAAATTATAGGCAATAAAAGAGCAATTTCAATATCAAAAATTAAAAAAATAATTCCAATTAAGTAAAATTGTAAAGAAAAAGGCAAACGAGAAGTAGTTTTAGGGTCAAATCCACATTCAAAAGGGGATCTTTTTTCTCGGTCAATTGAAGTTTTTTTTGATAATAAAGAAGCTAGAGTTATTACTACAATTCTTACAATAAAAATAATAGTTGCGATTATTAATAAAGATATAATTATTTATACTAATTATTTTAGACTTTTTGATTGGAAGTCAACTATACTTATTATATTATATAAATTAATTACCTCATCAATAAATTGAAACATATAAAAATAATCAAACAATATCTACAAAATGTCAGTATCATGCAGCAGCTTCAAATCCAAAATGGTGTGTGCTAGAATAATGATTTTGAAGGTGACGAATTAAACAAATAATTAAAAAAGTTGTTCCAATTAATACATGAAGACCATGAAAGCCAGTGGCTACAAAAAAGGTCGAACCATATACATTATCAGCAATTGTAAATGATGCTTCAATATATTCATATGCTTGCAAGATAGTAAAATAAATTCCTAGAATAATAGTAAAAAAGAGGCCCTGAGAGGCTTGAGAATGATTTTTTTCAATTAATCTATGATGAGCTCAAGTAACTGTGACTCCAGAGGCTAATAAAATAGCAGTATTTAATAGAGGAATTTGGAAAGGATTGAATGGTAAAATTCCTGTAGGAGGTCATTGAGCCCCTAATTCAATAGCTGGAGATAAACTACTATGAAAAAATGCTCAAAAAAAAGATACAAAAAAAAATACTTCTGAAATAATAAATAAAATTATTCCTCATCGGAGGCCTAAAGTTACAGGAAGAGAGTGAAGCCCTTGAAAGGTTCCTTCTCGGGAGATATCTCGTCATCATTGATATATTGTTATTAAAGTAATGGTAACACCTAAAATTAATAAAGTTATATTATATTGATGGAATCATATAACTAAACCAGAAACTAATATTATTGCTCCAATAGCTCCAGTTAGGGGTCATGGGCTATAATCTACTAAATGGTAGGGGTGATTTGAATGTGTTGACATTAAATTAAATTACTTCTCTAGAGTATAAAGTTCTTAAGACAGCAAATACATAAGATTGAATTATAGCAACAGCTGATTCTAATACTAAAAGTGCAATTTGGGTAATTAGTAGAAATGAAATAAGGTAATATGAGAGTGAAGGCCCTGTATTTCCTAATAAAGTTATTAATAGATGACCTGCAATTATATTTGCTATTAGTCGAACAGCTAGAGTTCCTGGACGAATAATATTTCTAATTGTTTCAATTACCACTATAAAAGGTATTAAAACTGAAGGAGTTCCTTGGGGTACAAGATGAGCAAATATGTGTTGTATGTGATTAATTCATCCAAATAATATAAAACTTAATCATAAAGGAAGAGCTAAAGAAAGTGTTAAAGTTAAATGACTAGATGAAGTAAAAATATAAGGAAATAATCCTAAAAAATTATTAAATAAAATAATAGAAAATAAAGAAATAAATAAAAAAGTTCTTCCTTGATGCTTATTTTCTCCAAGTAAAGTATTAAATTCATTATTAAGAGTTATAGTAATTTTATTTCATAAAATGTGATAACGAGAAGGAATGAATCAAAATCTAATAGGAATAAAAATAATACCTAAAATAGTTCTAATTCAATTTAATGAAAAATTTATAATTGTGGTAGAGGGGTCAAATACTGAAAAAAGGTTACTTATCATTTTCAATTATATTGAGATTTATTTAAAGATTTATTTGTATTTTTATTTATATTTTCTAATGTAAAAGAAAAGTAATTTATAATATTAAATAATAAATATATAAATAAAAAAAAAATAAATAAGGTTAATCATATTAATGGGGCTATTTGTGGAATTAAAAAATATTTATATAAATAATTTTAGTTTGACAAGCTAATGTTATAATTTTAACTAATTTTTTAATCATTAGAAGTATTCGTTAATTACTATATTGTGGTTTAAGAGACCATTACTTACTTTAAGTTATCTAATGAAATATTATTTTTAATTCATTGAATAAATGTTTTTGGAATTGTTGATTCAATAACAATAGGTATAAAACTATGATTGGCTCCGCAAATTTCAGAACATTGGCCATAAAATAAACCGGGTCGGTAAATATAAAAATTAGTTTGATTTAATCGACCAGGAGAGGCGTCTACTTTTACCCCTAAGGCTGGAATTGTTCATGAGTGAAGAACATCTGTGGCAGAAATAATAATTCGAATTTCATTAATAGGAATTATGTAAGAGTCAAATTCTAAATTATTAAAATCAGAGTATTCATAACTTCAGTATCATTGATGCCCAATAGTTTTTAATGTAATAGTTGGATTATTAACTTCATCTAAAAGATATAGTAATCGAAGAGATGGAAATGCAATAAATAATAAAATAATTGTAGGTATAATTGTTCAAATGATTTCAATTATTTGACCAGATAGTAAATAACGATTTGTATAATAATTAAAAAATAGTATATATATTAAATATCCAATTAAAATAGTAATTATAATAAGAATTAATAGAGCATGATCATGAAAGAATGTAAGTTGTTCTATTAAAGGTGAAGCTCTATCTTGTAAATTTAAATTTGATCATGTTGCCATTGATATTTCTAATAAAAGAATATTCTTTATATATGAAGCTTAAATTCATTGCACTAATCTGCCATATTAGAAATTATATAGAAGAGGTAATTCTGAATAAGAATGTTCAGCAGGTGGAATATTTTGATATCATTCAATAGAAGAATTTAGTTGAATTGGATAAATAATTTGGTTATAGGATGTTATACTATTTCAGATAATATAAATAAAAAATAGAATTCCTACCAATGAAATTGTAGAACCAATAGAAGAAACAATATTTCAAGAAGTATATGCATCTGGATAATCAGAATAACGTCGAGGCATTCCTGCTAATCCTAAGAAATGTTGAGGGAAAAATGTTAAATTTACTCCTAAAAATATTGTAGAAAATTGAATTTTTAAAAGATAAGAGTTTAAAGTTAATCCTGTAAATAATGGGTATCAGTGTACAAATCCTCCTATAATAGCAAATACAGCTCCTATAGATAATACATAGTGAAAATGTGCTACTACATAATATGTATCATGAAGAATAATATCAACAGAAGAATTAGCAAGAATAACTCCTGTTAGTCCCCCAACAGTAAATAAAAAAATAAACCCTAATGTTCATAATAAAGAAGGAGAGTATGTTAATTGATATCCATGAATTGTAGCTAATCAACTAAAAATTTTAATTCCTGTTGGTACGGCAATAATTATAGTTGCTGAGGTAAAGTAGGCTCGTGTGTCAACATCTATTCCTACAGTAAATATGTGATGAGCTCAAACAATAAATCCAAGAAGACCAATAGCTAATATTGCATAAATTATACCTAATGTTCCAAAGGTTTCCTTTTTCCCTCTTTCATTTCTAATAATATGGGAAATTATTCCAAATCCTGGTAAAATAAGAATATAAACTTCTGGGTGGCCAAAAAATCAAAATAAGTGTTGGTATAAAATAGGATCACCTCCTCCGGCTGGGTCAAAAAATGAGGTATTTAAATTTCGATCAGTTAAGAGTATAGTAATAGCTCCTGCTAAAACAGGGAGAGATAATAATAAAAGGACCGCAGTAATTACGAAAGCCATTCTTCACTGTATTTATTTAGCACCATTCATGGAGTTTGGACACACATATTTCACCGACTAAATCCACTGCACGAAGGATAATCACTCTTCCATTCCACTGAATTTGACAGATATTCCATGTAATTCAAAAAACCAAAATTTCCGCACATTCCCTTTCTCGCAGTATAGAAGTAATAATCCAATACATCTTCCAACAATATGCCACTTTTATGATTTGTGGTTCTGTTTTTGGGATTTTTCTGCATTCAGTATATAGCTGGACAATCGATTGGTAAAACATTTTGTAAGATATCCTAATGTAGATTTATAGACGATAGTGCTTTAATTGAGATTTAAACATGACCCTCTCCAGACTTTTTAGAGCATTTTGTTGACAATTTTACAGCTGTGGTGTTAAGAAAGATCTTTATTTTAAAAAAAAATCCTGTATTTAATTTAAAAAAGTCGCATAAGTTGTCAATTGCCAGTGGAAATAAATTCAACTTTCCCAAAATATAACTCTCCCTTGATCCTTATTTCAATGCTGTTCAGCTTAATTTTTTATGAGAGGGGAGTGGAAAATTTGAAGAGAAGATACAGCGCGGCGAAAAAAATCTGTATTTCCTCGAGTGGTCCTCTCTAGCTTGTGTGCAAAATGTTGATGATATATCCCATTATAATTTCACAAATGTAGGGAAAGATACCCCGAGGGTATTTGAATTCAGAGGAGATGAATCAAAAGCCCAATGCCCTTTGACCATCATCCAAAAGATTGTTTGCCATGCTGTTGAGACGCTTTCTTGGCACACGAACGTGATCACTCAAAGCATTTTACGCTGTGCTCGTTAAACTTGAGGAACGTCTTGATTCGCAAGCCATGGGTCATTGTCTAATCTCCGTCTGATAAGGACCCTCTCCCTCAGCGAATTTGCTGATGAGGCACCATGGAAAGAATTTTAAATTGCACACAACCCCTTTTTCAGCATAATGTGGGCGTACAAAGGCCAGGGTGATGTGGTGTTGACGAACAGGATGTGCTTAGTGGAGCCTTCTGGTGGGTTCGCACATACGAAATGTCAACCACTTTGCGGTTGCTCTGTGGCGACACCGATCCCACGCACGTGTTCCCGAGCGTGTTGACATGAAAGCCACTGATTTATTTGCGGTGAACTCGTACTGCATATGTGGTGGCTTGGAATTCATCCTCCAAGAAGCAATAGTTGTCACTTTGATTGCTGACATGGCTATCATAAAGCTCAAGATGTTTCACCTAATCAATACCACGACATCCCACCTACGGTTTACTCAAAAGAGTTTTTTTTTCTTTTTGACAAAAGATCAGAATGATATACTATAAAACTTAGGGTTGTTTAAGCAGTATTGCACATGAGATTAAAAAAATTTTCCCAAGATGCTCCCTCGCGAAATTAAAACCCGTAAGTGCCTTCTAAACTCTTGTAAAATGTAATTAGCATATTTTATGTAAGAGAATATTTTATAATCGATTCTCCACCCCTCGCGGGGGGGCACACGTGGCCCATCACATGGAGTGACAGTGAGTGTCGTTCAGTTCACGAAAATATTTGTTAGGTAACAAAAAAAAGTTTATAATTCAATAAATAAATTTTTAGTTTCTATTTCTTGTAACCAAGAAAAAAGAGAGCTCTCGCCAGGAAGTCCACTTAAAGTGAAAAAAAGGTCACGTGCACAGGAACATGAATTAAGGGTGTAAATTAAAAATACCAGCCCTCTGTCAGCAGGAAAACCTCGTAGGTGGTAAATACCCTCTTTTTTCGCCAATTGAATTCACTTTGTTGCCAATTATTTTGTTAATTTTTGTGCATTAAATTCTCATGTGAACACGATTTTCACAATCTAATTGCCCAGCATCTTTTACCTAACCCCCGTGGGTTGGGAACTTTACATTTTCGTATGCAGAGAAATTGGACAAAACAGTGTATGTTTTCCTGCAACTTTGCAGCCATGGGAAAATGTACCTTTGGCGATATTATGAACGTTGAACTTGCTGTAAATTTTGGCAAAGTGGTGTCCGGGGAGTTTGCAATGCGGAGAATCTATGCATTTCTATACCTAACCAGATGAACAATCTTTTGTAATTCCACGTGGGTTAATCGGTAACAATTTGAACAATTCTACAGTGTAAGTTAATGTATAGATATATTATTGCTAGTGCTTCGGACGTTTAAGGGTGGATGAAGGTTCAAATTTCAGATGGGGTCGCGCACAGGGAAATTAGCTTATATGGAGCGGCTGGTTGGAAGTTTGCGAAAAAGCATGGAGATTTCCGCGGGGAATGGTCAGTAATTGGAAACTTTTGGTGGATTTTATACAATGAACAGATAATTATGATTGTCCTGTAAAATTCTGTTGGGTTTAAATTATGTAGCATTATGTAGGTTTCAACTTTCTATTACAAGAACTAATTATTTTTTTCCAATGAGAAGGTATACCTACCTATTTAAATTATTATTTGAAAAAAAAAATTAAATATCTACAAACTAAAAGGTGATATGTAGGTATTATTTTTTTAAACTTAGCTATGTTTTTTTCAGTTTTATTATTGAATTAATATGAGATTTTATAAAGCTTCATTGAAATAAAGTTTTCATAACTAGAACTTTCGCAGCTTTATCTTTTAAAGGAGCAATATTGAACACTGAAGGATGATTCGTAGAAAATGAGTGATTTGTAATGGATAGATATTTTGGGAATAATTGAGCTCCATACCAATATTGTTATGCCATTATTCTGAACTTGAAGATCATTCCAAGAATTCAAGTGCACTAAAATTCGAAATTAAATACAGAGTTAGTATGAGAAGGAAGACGAAATGAATGGGACACACTGTGCACACAGTAGTGGCTACGAATAAGGAATAGCTAATAAAGTAAATTGAAGTGAAGCCATAAAATCGGATAGTGGTTTCCGTTTATGGCCATACACGAGCATCATTCAGAAACTGCAATGAATGCGGACGACGAAATTTAATAGGAATTTATGAAGATGAGCTTCAGATTTATGTTGAGAAGTGTACAAGGAAAATATACAGTGTCTGGGGCGATGGGGTTGAGCACCAAGGACACCGGGGACTAGTGATAACTTTTTAAGAACTTTTCATAAAATTTTCATAAATTTCTCCCACACAGATGAGGCATCTCACACTGAATACCATTAGACAAGTCATACACACACCCATCATTCTCTTGCTAAACACCCATCCAATTAAACTTATCTTGCTTCCCGAGAATGAATAAATACAGTATCGTGTGTCGTAAAAAATAACAAGAGTCCCTCACATTACGTGTTCTTTTTTTATGAAATCACATCCAATTTAAAACAATAATTGCCCTGAATTCGAAACCGCGGGTCTATACTTGTGCTCAGTCGCACATAATAGCTCTAATGGCACATCGGAGTGCTTTGGGGGCTCACCCTCTGCCCAAAAAAAAGCCTGAAACAGATAAGGGCTATTAAAATTATATTTTATTTTCTGCTATTATGAAAGATGATGATGATACACCATGGTGGAGACGATGGAATACACCCAGGTTTAATATTCAACGCACCATTATTGGGCGCTATATGAGAATTATACTGAAAATTGTTCATCATGGAATGACATAGGGATGGACTCCAAATGGCCACAAAAAGAATTAACTGGGACTGAATGGAATTGGTTAATTTGTTCTACAAACTGATAAATAAACCTGTGCTCACATATGTGATGTTATCGAGTGAATTTTCAGCATTTATTGGTAATTTTATTTTAGTAAATATAATATGATCCTGGGCACCACTAACCTTTTATCATCTCAATAAAATTTAGTGGACCATTATTTTGATACATGGCAATCGTCATTTTTTTTGTTTCATATTCATTATGAGATATGATAAATAATTTTATTTCTAAAATTTGATTAATTCCGCATTTAATGTAATTCAAGGTGTTACTCAAAATCATCTTCCATTGTTCTATCAATATACAAAATTTCATTTAAAGGTTCATCTCAATCAAACATGAAGTCTCTGTTTGAAGTGAAGACTCTGCTTGACATGAAGTGGTAGCGTACATCAACTTCTGGGGGCGACGCAACATTGGAAGGGGTCTTCACACAATGCGGAATAAAATGAAAAATAATAGTGACCAGAAGCGTGAGAGTCACACAAAATATCCCTTCTTCGCCTTGCACGAATTGCATGCACCCCTCAAATTTCCAACATCACCCCACAAAACATAAACCAACACATTCGACCATTTTCTCAAAGCAACGCTGAGGGGTGACTTTTTCCAAAGAGTCCCTCGAGGGGTTTTTTTTTGTTCCATCATTCACTCGACGGATTCGCTATTTTTGGGCACTTGGAGTTGCATTAAAAAATCATAAATACATTGATCTGTTCAATGAAAAGTTGCGAATTATTTTGGGTTTCCTTCCTGGTTTAGTTAAAATTTGAATATGGCAAATATTTCTGTATATGCACCGTGAAATAGTCCTGATGCATTTTCCTCGTAAATCCTGAGGAATATTGCACGCTTGTTCCCCTCCAAAATGGATTGTGGCGGCAAAGCCACGGTGAGTGCATCAAAGAAAGGAAGGAAACGGACTGTTTTATTTTACGATCGGAAATAAATTTAAATCACGAATACTACGTATTGTTTGGTGAATTTTCCGCCATTGAATTAAATTGAGTGGCACGCAGTATTTTTGGCGCGAATATGCGTTAGCTAGAGGGTCCCAAGGGACCAAACCATAGATCCACCGCTAAAATGTGATGTGCCGATGAAGCGTCGATGATTTTGATGCGTTTGACACACGTTGATGGCTCATAAATAATGCGACTCCTGACATATTCAATGGCACATTGCTATTTAGATCCCATAGCCATCGTCCTGTTTTACTGCTACGGAGGAGTGAACGGCAGGAAGGCACATTTAGAGTGGCATCACACAAGGATGGTCCTCATAAAAATCAGTGAGATGAAAATATTACGCATAATATATCGAGTAGCGATGGTCTGATGTGAAAGGAGACAGTTGATCAAAACAATCAGAGGCTTGGGATTCTTTATTAAAATGATGCAAAACTTCCCCATGTATTGTTCAAAGTCGAATTTACAATCGACATAATGTTTCTGGCAACACTCCTTCATCGTAAAATATAATTGTATCGAAAAGAAAGAATTCCGTTTCAATTTATTTTGCGTGAGAGTGTTTTGATATTAGGGATAGAAGTTTCTTGGTTTTTGTATAGTAATGATTATTTTAAATAATAATAAGAGAAACATTGCTTTTATAAATATTTTGGGCAGTGTTTTTGAAATACGCCCAAAGGATATTTGTGATGCATTTTCATGGAAAACCATAATGTACATAGAATACTCATACGTTGAATGTTTTTGATCTTTTCCACTTGATTGTACTAAAATCATATCGATAAATTGAAAATTCATTGGCAGTAAGAAAATGTAAGAATTTCATAAAGATGAGTAATAACGATGATTATGTAAACTGTTTATATTTGGTGTAACTTCTCCCAATGGAAACATGAGCCAAGATCACAGAAATAAGACAACGTAAAGAGTAAGAAAATTCCTAACTGTGTATACTCTGGAAATTCCCACAAGTGTCACACTCACCATGTTAAAAATAGCTGGTAGTCCTTTTTCCCCATGCCCACCATCTGCTTGCATTACCACTGCTTTCGCGCGTTTCTTCTAAATTAAACAATATTAAAAGTAGAAGATCTAATTTTGGGCTTACTTCCAATTGAAGAGAAGGGAGGAGCCGTATACACGCGAGAGACGCGCTCTCCTTTCTCCATCTAATTGAATTTCTACTGACACCTCAAATGTGTGTGCATTCATTTGTTGCTATTTTTGACAAAGTACAATAACTTTTAATTTATGCCACTGCAAACGCCATAACGATAATTCCATCGGCGGTACCCCAATTTGTCGTAAATCACAAATAAATACCCAACATCTTTCATTCTAGATTAAGAGAGCATCGCCGTAGGTCCTCTGTAGTGGATTTTGAAGGTAGGATGATTGTATGTTGGAATATATACAGACGAGGGGGTGTATGGGCTCAAAACTCGAGGTTAGGGTTCCAAAATTCATTATTTTGTGAACCATTCTCGCCCCATTCGTTTGTTGCGCGAGACAAGGCAGAACAAGAGACAGAGGTAATTTGTTCACCACTAATTACAGTCATAATTAACAGTGCGATTAGCATGTTGACAAGATTGTTAATTATTTCGTGAGCCTGTTGGCTGGTAAAAAATAAACTGATTTTCACAGTACCACAACTCAATTTATTATACAAAATATACCTACATTTTGTATATAGGGTTCAATTTTGAGATTCATTGAAGCTTTTTGCTGCCTCCGCGTGACTTTTTGGCTTCAGGTGATTGACAAGCCACGCAGTGATGGAAATCTAATTTTATTGATTTATCCTCCAGCTGGTTTGCTATATGTAGAAACTTTTGAAATACGAATTTGTTCCAGTTGGAGATTTACGATGTCGATTAATTGGTGTTAATTCTTACATAAAGTTTTGCTTATGCGGGTTTAAAATTATTATCATTAACCTTTAACACTTTATAGAAGGTAAGATTATGGCGGCATGCACCTGTAACATTTGTAATTTCTTAGCGTTTCATGACTCAATTATCATTGTGGTAAGATTAAATGATATGTTCAAGATTTTTTAAATTAAAATAATTATTAATTCGCTTGAATCTTTAGATTTTTTATGGGAGAAACGATAAGAAGATAGAAAGCTTTTTATGTTACATCCCCTCTAGCTGAAAATTAATTTATTAAACTTTTTGTGTCTTTAAGATTTCTTGAAAATAGGCTCTTTAGAGAATTGGAGAACTTTCAGCATAAATTGTAGGAAGATTATTTAGAGATTTTAAAAAAGCATATTATTTATCTTATTCAAATAAAGAGCCTCGAATATATCAGACGATAAAACACCACCTTGAAGAGCTTCTTCAGAATAATTTATTGTTATTCCAGGATCTTTGATGCCGGAATTTCCGGTATAAGCTGTCTTGTTTCTGAACAAAAAAAATCCTAAATTAACACCCCAAGCTTGCCTTGCATGATTATTTCTTCCGATTACCATAATTCTAAGACAACCAAGTCGGTGTCATAAAATCTTATGAACATCGAAGGGGAGGCTTGCATTTCATTTTGTTGTTATTTTTCACTAATGATAAAATACATAAAATATGATCAATTAATAAGGGTAAGACGTGTTTACATCAACAAACCCTGAAAAGTTTGCCTTAATAAAAGAAGTGGTTGTTCGGTCGTAATGTAGGTTTTGTTTAAAAAAAAATTCTCAGCAAAAGAAAGTGATTCATTTGGTGGAATTTCATAAAAATTGCTGTGATTAAATTTATCAGTACAATTTGCATAATTACACCACGTTTCCGCAACTATTTCCACATGGTCGCTACTTGCAATCTCCATGAAAAATTTCTTGTTCACCGAAGCATAGACAATTTGGATATTTCTTGTGCATTTTTTCCGTATAATCTCCTCGTGCAATGGTGGATGGTGGTGGAATTAATTCACACAAGTTTTCTCCCTTATTTGTGGAGAAAAATATTGTAATATGTTACTTTTTCTGTCTATTAACATTTTCCTGAAAACACACATCAAATAAATTGAGGCATTCATTCTGTTCTTTGTCCGACCAAATTCAGCACTCCACTTGCCGTTTTATCTCGAGGACTGACGGAAGAGGTAATCGAATGCAATTTGTTTGGACTTGGTTGACCGGAAGTAATCTGATAACGGATATGTACAATGTAGGAGGGATTTTTTTGCCATGTCTCCATACGCTTGTATCCTCGAGAGGGGAAAATCAAAAGGATATAGCATTTATACGAAAACGACTGCTAAAAGGACACTATAGGACATAAATTCATGCTTTTATATGAAAAATATTATATGACGATAAGAACATGCCAGAAAGTATGTATGTACATAATTCAGAAGATCTTTGGCAAGAGGCGAAGGCAACTGAAAAGCATTGAGAACATGTCACTCAACGTTTTATGATAATATTAATCCCACTCGCGTCATCACACTTGATGAACATGGCGCAATATTCTGTCGTTCATCCATCGTCAGTCGTCCAAGATGCATTAACTTGCGAGAGACATAATGTTACCAATTGAGCCGCAATAGTATTTTATTGTAAACAAAAGAAAAACCAACTCTGAAGAAAGAAATCTAAATCTATTGGTGAATGACACGAAGAATAAAGTAGAGGGATAATCCAGAAAAAACGAACCCCTTATATTGGAAATTATGCCTTGTATTTGAGATGAATATACAATACCCTATCGTTTAATAGTCGTGTTCACAACACAATCCTTTTTGACGCCATAGACTTTGAAATCTTTAAAGTATAATACAAAAAATAAATAATTGAAGAGTAAGAATGGTAGATATATCGAGGGTTGGAAAATATACTATACTAACTCATTTTTGTTGATTTTCAGGAGAGCGATTTGAAGTTTGAGATTTACATTGCTTCTTATGTAAATGAAGAATTTAGGAAATGAAAATTTAAAAAAGAGCATAGTAATGTTTTGTTTTAACGCTCGAATTGAGATTGATCCATAAATTGGGAGAAATAAATTATTGATCCATAAAAACTCAAATAGTTACAAAAAATGCAAAAAAATCATTGTTAAGCGCAACAGTTTGTGTTTATTTTTTTTAATGGAATATTTTATTTTATTAAAAAAAAAGGTAAAAACTTTTTTTTTGAAAATATTTGCCTGTGCTGAACTAAATAAAAAAAATAATTGCTCAGTTCATAGCAAAATTAAAAAAAAAACCTAAAGCTTCAATCAGAAAGTAAAACAGATTTATTTTCCTTTCGTGAAAATTGAGAATTTTGGGAATATTTCAATTGCCGATGCAATGTATAGTATGAAAACTATAATGATCCGTCCTTAATATTAAAAGGACAAGGCTTTGGCGGGAAGAAGGAAAAGCTTCCTTAGTACATACATACAACGAAGGGTACACAAAACGAGGAGCCAAGAACCACGACAAGACATACGCAGAACATGGAGAGGAGACTCTCGGGATCTCATAAACTTTTACGATAATGTTCTGATACTGTGTGTATTATATGGCTCCGTCGTGCGTTATGTCGTGCGACGCCGTTGTTTATGATTCTGGGCGAATTGATACGAATTTTATTGGAATATTCAATAGTGATGCTCACTCACAGCCACACCACTAATATCTCTATAAGTGTACGGGAAGAAAATTTATATAAACATTTCTTCCAGTAATCACAATATGTGGATAAAAACACGCTTACATTCATTATTATTGTTATTGCCCATGGCACATCATCGCAGGAGAGAAGAATTATAGAAGATGAGAATTACATCAACTCAACAGATGATTCATTGAATGGTCTTCGCAAACTTTCTATCGGGTTTTTTTTTTCTCATATATGGGAAAAGTGAAAAGTGGTGAAACAATTTGAGATCAATGTTAGGGGAGATGTGTACTGTATATATTCAAGTAATGATATCTTCGCTGTGAATATAGATATTGAAATATTTCTTCCGAGAAGAGACACCCTCAGTCAACACCTTTTGATAAATAATTCACTATGCCTCGATGCAAATTATCCTCTAGTCATGTTTTATCCTGACAAGTGGCTTTGTGTGTCCCCTCTCACAATTTAAAATATTCAATATTAATCTCCACGTAATGAACGCATAAGGTTCCCAAAGTTCAAAACTGCAAACATTAGAGAGAGAGTATACATTTCTAGCTGGTAGTTTGGTAAGTAATTCCCACAAATTAAATTGCGGATCACTTTAATTAACTCGACTCACTGGGTATTTTGCCACACAAATTCCATCCCCGTTGGGGGAGATTTAGCCACAATTGGAATTATTAGTTTGCGAAACTTTTCAATATAGAGCCCCCAGAAGTAGCAACTCCGAATGTTTTGATTAAATTTTCGAGCATTAGCCGAAATTTACCTCAATTGCCATGTTGGGCTAAGTGAAAGAGTTAGCTGGGATGGTTGCAAAATGCATGGCGAGGGTAAATGAAATGCATTACAGAGAATAAATAACGAAGTTGGGTTACCAAAACTTTCTCATACAGCCCTTCGTGTGTATGCGATCTAATACATATTTGCTTTATCCTAGAAATATTATCACCAAGTTACAAAACATCTCAATTTACCATATAGAAATATGTACTTGTACATATGTACATAATATGAATATTTATCAGAAATCGACCGTGAAATTTTGCACATTGGCAATTCTCCGCAGTGATCGATAAAAGTCAATGAAATGGATAGTGTAGCATGCAAAAGCGATCAATAGGAGACCCTATATTCCCGCCACATTACCATGCCAGATTGATTCTCTCCACGGCATGCATAATTTAAGCACAGTCAATTAATTTTGACGAGCTGCAGGAGTGTCACCGTATTTTTTATTTTTTCACTTCCATCCAACATCACGCAGTTCCATGTGGTCGGAAATATTACGAAAGAAGTCAAAAGAGGAGATATTTCGTAAGACAGTATTCTCATAAATCCCACTTTAAGTGCGCAAAGTAGATCAAGTTAAAAGTTAATATGAGGGGATTGGAAAAATACACTAGACACGTTTTTATCATTAGTTGCCGTGCAAAATGCAACGCACGATTTGCATGGTTTCAAGAGCAAAATTTATAGATGCTTTTAGGAAGTATGTAACACCGTATAGTAGCATATTTTCATGATTTTACAAGAATTCATGGCCATTGAAAAAAAAGGAAGATAATTCCCCTATATACAGTGTCATACTTCTTTTTGCAAAATTTTTTACTGAAATTTCACAGATTTCAATGAATTCTTGATCGTAGGATACGACCCATAATCAGATAATTCTAATTATTTTGTAGATAATCTATAGCAAATGTTCAATAAACGAAATTAAATAATATAACATAATATTTGACCACTTAATTTTTAATGAAATAATAATCTATTAACGTAAACCATTGTTTTTGCTATAAATAAGTTGAATAAAACTATATCAACAATCTTGGCAGATTAAGTAGTTTTTTACATTACTATTTCTTTCCGAAGTTAATAGTATTGAATTGAAAGTTACTATTTAGATGTTACTACCAGATTGAATGGAAAATTCTTCTCCACAAAAGTCCTTTCACGAAGTATATTTGTGAAGAAATGTGTCCAAGTTCGGAACATATTTTAAGTACTTTCCTCAATATCTACATTTAAATTGGAAAAGTTACCAGAACTTTCACCCATTTCATGTTGAAAGTTGTGTGAAAACCACGTATTCAAATGAACCGTATTGAATTGCGATGCATCTCACCCAAAGTGAATTTTAACTGGGGTTTTTACCGAGATATGAATCTATATACAGAGAGAAACCCTGCAGGAAAATGTCGATTTAATAATGATACTTTTACAGGGGGGTGTATGAATGTCAGCCGTAGTGTTGCATTTTTGCAAAAATCGCAACCCCGTGAGGGAAAAAAAGTTACACGCGAAAACCACGAAGCGTAATTGAAATAAATGGCGAATGGAAGTGGCATAAATCACAAATAATATGCTTATGCGAATACTTCCTATTAGTCTGCTATATATACCATGAAGGGACATTACTTCCGGTCAAATGAACACAGTCGCCAAGCCCGCAATTTGACAATGTGCTGAAGCACTGCTCAATGACTGAGAGTATCTGCGGTAAATGATTTTGGTCATGAAGAGCGGAGAATTGAGTGAAATATATTGGTTTCCCGCATAAAAATATTATTAATAGCGAATAAATTCATTTTGGAAGTGTATGAAACAAGTGGGAAGGTGGAGTGCTATTCTGACCAACTGTTGTTCTCTTCCTCTATGTCACCATCCACTTGATAATTGAGTTATACTCTCACTCATTGTCCTCCTATGTCTCTCCTATCTTTTATACGAGTTTCCAACTCATTTGGTGAATTTATTCAGCATCCATTGTTTATTTCCACTATAACTTTACTCACAAACCCAAAGACTTCTCCCTGAGATGCATCCTCCACCATAAGAAAGAGAATAGTGAAAGAGATAAAAACAAATAGCATGGTATAAGTTGCTCAGTGAGAGACACGTCCGCAATTTAAGGACTTAATAAGATCACTATCGAGACTTAGGAACATCCCCACTCTCGATTGAGACTGAGACACAACTTGCTGATTGAATTCAACTCCTTTAATAGACACGTAAAATATTAAGTGACTTTACTATTGTAAAATAATTTAAAGCCTTTGCACTGCATTGCTATGTACTTGAATCATCACTAAAATATTAATGTCTATGCGGAAGTTGTGAAGCAGGGGATGCTTTTCAATAAACTATGGCAGAGGTGTTTAAATTCAAAAGGTTTAGTTTCTTAAAAAAATTGTTTCTCTTAACAAAAAACTATCATAAATAGAAAAGCAGGAAAGGAAGATATCAAAATTAAATTATTTCGTAAATTCTTAAGAGTTAAAATAAAACAAATTTTATCTAAGGAATTTATTTGAAATTGTATGGATCTCTCTTAAAATAAAGTTTTATTCAGAAATTGGTATAATTGAGAATTTGAAAACCCCCAGAGCTCCTTCACTTTAGCAATAAAGTTCAATTTCTATTGGAGCAAATGACTTGACGACCGTCTTGTAAATTAATTCGGGAATGTCTTAATGACTTTATTTACATAGAGAAGGAGAAGAGGGCATCTCTATTGTGGCCCTAATTCAATAGAAACTATCCACCCTAGCTTAACACATTCTCGTTATTATCAATCAATGAGTGAGGATCTCTGTGTAAGGAAAGTCACACGACCGTTGAGGCTTTCCAATGAAATATTGTATCACTTTGGATGGTACTTCGGGCATTTCCTAAGATGTTTACACACTGAGGCTGGATAGGGGGATGTATAAAGATTCATTCTCAGATAGATTTTCAGTGAATTTTAGGGGTGTTTTACCTACATACATATATGTGTGTATGTCTGGTGTGGCTTTGTGGGCTGAATTGATTGAAAGGGTTACGGTCATTGTCTGGTGGACAAATTCAATTTTTGTCCATATTGACCACCCCATGGAAGTTTGCAAACTCACCCTCAGTCGAACTCTGTGGGAATTGCAATTTTTTGCGTGTTGAGTGCAAAATTTTAAAATATCTACACCACAGTGCCGGTCGACAACCGATAATGCTCTTTTAATTTGGCAATCGATCAACAATTTGACGTCACATGCATGGGAACGGGGATTGTGGAAAATCTAGTCGGAGCATTTTTCCCAATTTCCCCCAGCAGTAGGAAAAAAAACACAGAGTCACGATATGTTTATTTGAACTTTAATGTGTGTATTTTTTTATCTTATTGCTGTAGCAGAAAAAAATCATTGAATCATCCTCCATTTCAGTGGATCCATTGTAAATAAATGAGTAGAATTGGAGATAGAGAGAGAAAACTATTTATAGAGAAACACAATGGAGGACATTTGTGAGTAATGGGAAGCAATCAGCTTACCTCAACGATGACAACCGACTGGTGGGCCCATTAACACCCGCAACCCCACTGTCAGAGTCCGATTTGCATATTCCCGCAAACAATAAAGCAACCCAACACTCCGAGATAAATACCTAATATATTATTCTAATCCAAAGCGATGTACTCATTTAATCTAATCACCTCCCGTGAACATACCCCGTATGAACGGAGTTCGTCCACCCCGGGAAATGCAAGAGTAGAATGGTCCAGACCTCAGCCATTAAGTCGAGGACAAAATTGAATTCGCACAACAATGTGGGTGGACACTAAAAGTAAAGGGTGGACAAAGATTCAACCCCAAAAAGCCCAAGGAGAATGCCTTTGCAGTGTTATACACAAATACCCGAAAATACTAACACTCAATGCACCTCAATCCCCTGACCTGCAGCTTCTCAATTCAAATGTACCCCCACTTAAGCATTGTTTCACTTATTTGACAATTAAATGGTCCACACTTGGAGGGTAAATATCTCACAGAGTGAGGTGCAATAACGTTGCAATCTCTATTTTGGACCCTCAAATGGACAAACAATGGCCAATGCGTTCTATGAGATTTCGAGTGGATGTTGATTTAAAATTCCATTAAATTGTATAAAATAGATTGTGGGTGGATTGAATTGATAATGCGCTGAATAAACACTACGCCATCGCGTTCATACACTGATAATGTAGTAATTAATGATTTTCCACCGAAATTCGCTCGATACCAATAAATATTTCAAAAGTGGATATTTCACATCAAATTACACAGATCGGAAAATGCTTGACAAACAATAATTGAGATCCATTAACACGTAAATGCTCTAATATATAGTATGTTGTATGTATATGCAATAAGAAGTACAGATACAACAATCCAAAGATTAGTTGTGTAAGAGCCGTGCTAAGTATGTTTGATCTAATTCTAAATTGATTTACCAAGACCAATCATTTAGCTGTGATTCTTTCTTCAAAGAAGCACAGCTTCTGTGTACACTCAAAAATCCAAAGTCGTCAGATCGGGCTCAAACTTGGGATGACCACGAATTAGGGTCCCCACATTCCAAAAAACGTATGCGCCAAAAATTGGTCCGTCCGTCCGTCCGTCCGTCCGTCCGTCCGTCCGTCCGTCCGTCCGTCCGGCCGTCCGGAACCTTTCGCTAAATTACAAGAGAACGGTAATAGATAGAGACTTGCGGTCAACGGCAAAGTTCATATATCAGGTGGAAGACATCCGATTATGAAGTCAAATCTGACCCCCCACCCCCCCGTCCGCCATTTTGAATAACTGTCAAATTTTGTTTTCGCTATATCTCAGCCCCTATTTTAGCTAGAGGTCTGAAATTTTGATATGTTGTAGGGGCCATCAAGACCTTTCCAACGATACCTCATTTTTGAAAATCGGCCAAGCCGTTTAGTCAATATGGCCGCCACAATTTTTCATCGAAAATCGATCATAACTCGAAAACGGCTTGACCGATTTTGATCAACCCGGGCTCAAATGAAAGATCTCAAGAAGCCCTACAACCCCTCGGAACATCGCAAGTTCGAAAAATGACCGCAAGTGGCGCTAAAATCGAAAACAAAATTTTCGATGAGTTTTCGATGAATATCTCGAGCACGGCTTTATAGATTTGCTTCATATTTTGATATGTTATAGTTGGCTATAATATCTTTCACCATGCCAAAAATGAAGAAAATCTATGTAACCGTTCCGGAGATATCGCGTTTTAAAGTTAACATGTCATATCTTGAGTTGCATAAGACCAACGCCCCGCGAAGCGGGGCGTTTTATATATATACACATATAAAAGTAAAGTAAAATATATATAAATGCATAGATATATACATTATATATACATATAAAAATGCAAAGATAAAGATATATAAACTGCAAATATAAAAATTAAATATAGCATGGATGGAACAGTATAAAGCGAAAGAACGGTAAGTAAAACTTACAGGCTGTGATTCTTTCTTTGTCAATGAAATGTGAAGATGGCAGAAAATTGAGGATGGGCAATTTTTGAGGAGAGACTTACTCGTGAGCCGAATCACAGCCAACGCCCTCCACGATTCAGACTTTCTTCAAAATTTCAGCGCGTTGGCTGTGATTCGGCTCGCGAGTAAGTCTCTCCTCAAAATTTGCCCATCCTCAATTTTCTGCCATCTTCACATTTCATTGACAAAGAAAGAATCACAGCCTGTAAGTTTTACTTACCGTTCTTTCGCTTTATACTGTTCCATTTTTTTTTTATTCCCTTAAAGGATCTTATAATTTGCATAAAAAATATAAAATTTTTCAATGATCACATTGAATGTCATTATTTTGGAAATAAAATGTCTGTTTTCCTTTGAAAGCGTAATTGTATTTTTATGAGTATAAAAATTGTGCTATTTGTAGTAAAAATCGGCATTAAAGGGATTGAGAAAGTGGAGAAAAAACAGGTGTTATCCAAGTGAAAAGTTTGCACATTCGTCATTATATTATGTAGATATTAATTTATTATTTAATATCTACTCCAATCTTCATGTCTGTCTACGTGAATTTATTATTGGTAATCAATTGTTCTGGTCAGAAGACAAATGAAGGCCTTTGGTAACTTTCCGCCCCTAAGAGGCGGTGCTGGCGTGGCAATACTGTAAAGGTAGACATTTTTCATATCTTTGATGAAATTATTTCGTTTGAAAAGGCAAATATTAATATTCATTTACCTCATACTAAATAACTGGGTGGAGAAATTATGCGGCATTGTGACGGAAATCTGAAAATTAGATGGCAATTTCCAGGTAATTCCTCTTATAGAGTGCCACCAAGATTGGCATGTAAGGGTGTAGAAAATAGCAAGGTATCGAATTTTAAATGATTGATTGAGTGATTCCTGGGAAAAGGGGTTTTCTTTAATCTCCCGGACAAATTGTGGGAATATTTTCTACATAGAATTTTCACGCACGTCAATCACGTTAGTGACATACAAGAGAAATAAAATACACGAAGAAAGACATTTTCTTATTCTTTTTTTTTCTCAGCTATTCCTTTGGAGAGATTTTTCAATTTTATCGACCATTTTGTCGACAAAACTAAAAACATGGTGATTAAGAGAGCAAAAGAAGGAAAGGAGATGAAGCATTTTGGAATCATTAACGGCACAAGTTAATGACGTTTTCTTCCCAAAAGGCACATTTATAAATCGTCAGCTGTGTTGTTCCAATTCTGAATTGTTTATTTGCCTCGTGATTTTCTCAAGTGTAATAGGTTCATCTAAGGGCAACCACGAAAGGCTGAAATTTATGGCAATCCAACGCCTTTTCTGCCACTGAAATTACAGAAGATGTGAAGATGATAAATAATACCTTCATTAATATGAGAAGAAACACAGAATTCTTCACATTTTGCTATGCAGAGAAGCATTGCAAACAATTTCAATATGCTCAATAAGCAAATGAGTTGCTTCTCTTTATCCAAAGACATATTTTAAATAGTTTCTATTCCAGAATTGCAACTGGTTTGTGTAATTAATGCATATAGGAATTATTGAAAATTATTTTAGTGGATGTTCATAGAAAATATGACAAATATTCATTTTAATACATCGGCTATCCCATGGAAAAGTATAGCAAAAACATTTGTTTTTTTATTTAATATTATTTTTTTATTTGGGATCCATCTAAAAGACGACTTCCCCGATTAATATTTTATGGTAGGTACTTCAAATTTGCATGATGCTTTATCCTTTTCATTCAAAAGTCCCTTATTAAAATATTTATCTCAATCGTGTTTACTTCAACAGTTGTTTGTAGCGGATCAAAAAATTTAATACTGTATTTTCCTATTGTTTTCATATTGCCCCAACATTAATTTAAAAAATCTCACTTTTCAATTCGAATTTTTTGTTCACATTTATGAAAAGTTTTAAATGCCTTTCAAGTTGGATGCAACACGTGACAAATAGAGAGGCAGCAAAAATCATATTAAAATTGACTTATGCTGACGGAGGGTGGAAAGGTTTGAGAGTCTCGAACGAAAGTGTGTCACATTTCTAAGGAATACCAAAAAAATCTAATTCATTCGTTCGACTGCACATAAAAGAATCCTCTTGATTTCCATACAAATTTTCCGTCAAATTTAATTTCAATTTCTTTGACAGTGTGTGACTATGAGTCGCTTTACTTAGATGTTTTTCAGTAGTGTTGCTTATCAACGTACAATGGATCACTGAGGGAGTGCAGAGAAAATTAATGTGAGGAAAATGAGGGAAATTTCCAAGTTAAATATAGCGCAATGCAAGACTCTGCCTATGTAATATTGTATAAGAGAAACGTAAAATGCAAGAAAAAGATTATGTAAAGAAAAACCAAAACCAAACTGCAATTTCTAAACAGTCTCCCGCTGAGATCAAATAATCAAATTTCCAGCATGTCAGATGGGCTATAAATACACATAAACCCACCATTAAGATGAGGAATGAGCCATATAAGTTTTTGGAATTTTTTCCTTGTGCGACCAAGAAAGGATCAGTTACGAGGGAGCCCAGCGAGAAGTAGCATCGCCAGATGAGGAAAGAAACGTATATAGAGAAATTGTGATGAGGGTTCTTGCCATGTCTTTTATTGGTTGTCAATTAACACTTTGAGGAGTGTTAAACTAGTTATTTTTTCAGCATATAAGCAAGTTTATTTATCTTTCGTGTATTTATTTAAAATAGAAGAGAGTTTCATTTCAATATGATGCTCATTGCAACCAAATTCCCGCCAAAAACAACAAGCTCACCACACTGCCTTGTTTTCCAACCAATTTACTGGTGTGCGACACATCTGGATGTTAGCCAATTTGGCACTCGATGTCCCCGCATGATAGTTAATCCTAGATTTTTTTTGAAAATATAATTTTCATGTGACAGAAACCTCATTTTAATTTAAAAACCACTGCGATTGCAATCTCGCAAAGCACTTGACTCTGCTGACTTAATTTTGAATGGCCGAAAAACCCAAATTTTATTACGCTAATAAAAATTTTCCAGTCGCAATTGGAAAGATGTTGAGATGTCACTTGACCTACTATAAGACTATATCTTGTGCAATTTCCATTTAGGCTATTTGTTCTAGTGAAAATTGTGACAATATGGTCTTCGCAGTGAATAGATCTGAAAATCGTAAAATAAGCTAAAATCATCTTATGGCCTCTTGTACATTTATTCAAGTGCGCCAAATTGATTTCGAGTTGATTAATATAAGAAATATGATTGAATTTGTATTGCAGCATCATTCATCATCTTAGAGATTTATTATGACACTGACATTGACTGCAAGATTAGGAGGAATTAAACATGATCATCATCTAGGGTCCTTCATCCACAGAATTATACCGCAATTCAGAATAGTTACACTGTCATTCTGTGCTAATTGAACTTTTCTGTTTCCTATATCTTCTGAAAACTAGGGTGGATAAATTTATATGATTTCACCCCATTTTTATCAATTTCTTGGCAAATTAATTTTCTTTTTTTTATATATTAAAAAATATATATATGAGAAAAAAGATAATATGTACCTAAGTATGTATAACATTATGTTGGTTTTAGTTGAAATCAACCTTCATCCCGTGAGACCCATCAGTCATCGTCAAATCTCCAGTTCAACCCATTTTCATAAGATGTGTGTGAAAATTTTCAAACCCTACCAAAAATATCTGCATATTTTTCACGGATATTTTGCATAAAAAGTCATTAACATAAATTAAATTTCGTTCACTCTGTATCTTCATTTATTCATAACTCGTACGACATAGTCTTGTAAATCCGGTCCATATGCCCCGATTACAGCATCAAGGCATTAGCTCCTGTTTATTTTAATTTAAATTCAAATTCACATGCTGTTGTGTGGTTAAAAAGTGCCGGGGTAACTGGTTGTTTATTTGTTGATTCTACCGTGAGTTGGTTTTTTCACCCGAAGCGCGTGTCTTTCCCATGTCCACGGCACGTTTTCTGCATTTTTGGTAGCCTTTTTCGCATCACCATTCACCATGTTTAATCACTCATGTAAGATGTTCTATTAATACGCAATAGATCCCATCGGGATTGCCAAGCTGAACGTTAGCCCAAAACAGCAGTGACAACATAATCAAATACATGAGAGGTGTCCGTATCAAATTGTTCGTTTTTTAATCCACTGGAGCGATGATGCATCGGGGATTAAATTAAAATGAGATTTTACAGTAGCATACGTGTGAATTTTTTTTTAGAATAGGGTGATGAACGATATATCCTTTCCAGTCCCCACAACGCATGCAAAAATAAAACCTAAAACGATTTTATGATACAAGCTTCAATATTTCTCTTTTGGCTAGTAAATAAAATGCAATTATTCACTCCCGCGCTGCGATAGCGTGCTAAGGAAAATGAATTGTGATTGGAGTCCATTTACTTAACCATGATGACTTGTATAAATTTAGACAAATTGATTTCATCGAATATGATTTGAGGGACTAAGCCCTCCATTGTCGTGTAACCTATACATTTCACTTACTGACACGCTAAAACCCCCAGCTAACACTTGTCTGAAGTAAAAATATACATATGTGTACATATTCACAATATAAAACCCTCTGTTTCATTCATATATATATCCTTAATAATAAGTACTTAGGTATCTTATCTATGCAGTGAGTATTCCTTTTTTTATACACTGAAAAAATTGAAATCATATTCATTTTCAAATACGAAGCAAGAGAAATTTCCTTAGATAATAATCTAATTTAATTTATTTTTAGATATGTCGTAAAAAATTCGTAGGTAATATAAGAGTTCCCTTCACTTGTAAGTGAATTAAATAAAGAGTTAAGAAATTTTTTTGTCTCTAAAAAAAGTTAAGTTCTAAAAAAAAAACTTATTAACCTTCATCCATTTGATAGTTTGTAATAAAATACAAAGTATAATATAATTTAGCTGCTTAGCATAATCCGAACTCCTAAAACCACACAGTAAACCTCAAAATTAGGTTTACAGTGTAATGATGGATTTCCTGCTGAGTGTATTCCCGTGGCCAGACAACAGGGATATATTGTCGCTGGCGTTGAGTAAATGTGGACATGACTTGCAGTTAAAGTTCGGTTACTCAGATAATGCAATCAGGAAGTGAAGGAAAATGGACAAAAAGAAATGCAAAGTCATTCTGTATTTTCGTACAGATTTTGAAGCATCGCACTTGTTAATTCCAACACCCCCTTAACTTCCCTAAGGTCCCTAAGGGATGGTTGCACGCCATTGAGAGGAGGAATTGAGTGCGGAGGACTGTGACATGGGCCGAGTGACACCCAGAAATTCAGCTTTGCACATAAATCTCCCTCTTCGGCGACACACAATCGGACCCATAATGCTGCCATAATCCTATTTAATAAATAAATCATGCAATGGTCTCAGAAGTAGATTATATTATTCAAAATAAATACTTCTGCATAGGCAGCGGCAAGGAGAAAAAAAGGCAATACATCATTGGCAGTGATGCTGCAAGAAGAACTGACCTCAACGAATGTATTTTGACAGTCGAATGATTTATTGGGTGCAATTTGTTGTACGGAGAAATTCGGGTTTAGAGATCCAGAGAAGATGCTACCGAGCCGCATTCATTCAAGGATGGTCAAGTGGTCGAAGATAAAAGGGGTGTATTGTTCAGAAGCTTGCCTTTTGTATCATTAAATCGCATAATATATCGCTTATCCTCTCTAGTCCCCAATCTACATATTTTTACAGTTATTTTTCTTCTGGTAAACCAGGAAAACCCTACAGCAATAACATTATGGTTTGAAGAAAATATTCTTATGTTTGATAGTATTATTAGATAACACATTTAAAGAAACAGGGATATTTTCTTGAATATCTTTTTGTGAGAAGAATATTCTGAATAAAGTAATTTCTATTCAACAAAGAAATTCTTACAAAAGTTTTTAAATGTAAAAAAATTAAGATCTAATGTTACTTACATTTTACTAAAGAATTTAAGCGAAAAAAAATACTATGATTATGATGAAATTATGACGTCTTCGTTATATACGACAACAAAGAGCATCTTGCGAAAACTACACTCTTCATCTTGCGGTTACGTTCCCTAACAGCAGAAATAGATCTTCCATTCTTATATCCCCTTCTTAAAAATATAATTTTGCAACAAAAAAAAGAAACAGAATGAGTGGACACACACAAAAGCGATGAAATCAATGAAATATGGACGTAATTTTTTTCAGTCTCTTATTTAAATTGCTTCAGTAATAGATGATATTTTTATGCAAAATATAAAAAATGGGTATTTGAAACTACGCCGATTAATTGGAGAGGGGCCTCTTGTGGTAAAGTTCTGCGGGACGTTTGTAGTCACAGGCGACAAGTAGTCCTCGAAGATGGTCATTATCCTTAATGATCCCGACGGTCGGACAATACAATTTTGCTTTCCTTATGACCGGAATTAAGAAATCCGCTTGTTTGACATTAATGATGGCGAGATATGCTACAGAGGGACGGTAAGATGAAGAATATAATACGATACGATTCCCAACCAATCGGATGGTCAGCATATGAAGTTGTTTTCGACGAAGGTCCAGTTTTTGTGGGTCTTCCCTTTGTCACTGATTAATCGTTTCTGATCTGTCACGCTTGGTGCCCTCAAGAAGCGCCGAACTACTGTGCATTGGTGAGTGTAACAAAAAAAAATGGAGAATAAACACATTTCTTGATTATGTAAATTGTTGTGGCAAAAAAATGGTATTGGAAGAATATGTACTGTGTTCTGTTAATCAATCATTACCATCACCATTCAGCAGCACCCGGGGAACAGCAACAGAAATCAAATTAAGAATTCTTTTATCGAATAAATTTATCTTTGTCCTCATCAAGATCAACGTAGAACCAGTAGCATCTTACAATCGATGTGTTTTGAGTTGGAGAAAAAAATTTGTTCCCTATTTTTCATCCCCTGTTTGGCACATTATTCTCCACAGCGTCAACACACCACGGACCTCAATGGGTATGGGGTGAGAAATAATCAGGAGGAAAAAAAAAACATCGAATAAATAAAAGATGTACAAGAAAAATGACTCTCAATAGCTCCAGCGGGAATTCCGCATTCAGGCCAAGTTGTGCTTCTTTTTTCATCATTGAGTGAGATTGTAGATTATTAGATTGGAATAAATATGAGGCATTGATAGATTGAATCTCATCCTCAATTGGTCCTTCATTTCTTTCCTTTCCTTCATTCCCTCTAAGTTAAATGGTCTCCTCTTGGCATCGGAAGTGCACGTGTTGCAGTTGAACTCATCCGAATTTACACCCCAAGACAGTCGTCACATTTGAGAAATTCGCAATAATAATTTGTTATGGATGATGTGTCATGGAGAAGAAGTACGCTTCGGAATTGATGACATTGAGCCACGTAAATTGTCGCACAATTTCAAGTTTTGCAGGGGTTGCAATACTTTTTAAGTGTATAACATTTGCATAGATATCAGTTGAAATAAGAAAATCATATCCTTCACTCTGAATTATAAATCATCCGGAGACATCTCTTCATTAGCAGACGACACGAGGTGAGGTGACTTGCCAAGAGAAAACTTTCATTAAATTAAACATCATGGTTGCAGAATAATAAATTTTTAGGGATCAAATAAATTTTATTTTGAATTAAGTTTATGTTAAAAAGTCACATCTAACTAAACATTGCAATGAAAATATTTTAGGATGTTAATTAGACTTAAAATAAAAGAAAAAAACACCTTTTTTTACCTTTCATTAAACATTAATTTTTGTTTTATACCCACTTGTGTTACCACGCTTTTTTTTAAGTGTTAACCCTTCAACTTTCACATATTTTCCTGTTATATATGATAAGAGTTTTAATTAAAACTCTTAACACCATACGACGATATTCAATATTCTAATCTGGCTTTAATGAAAAGCTAGAGAAATCATCAATCTCCGTTTATGCAAGTTGGCTTCTAGCAATTCATCTTATCACATTTCAACTCTTCTTTGTGATAGCAAAGTGAAATGTGTGTGAAAAGACTTTGATAGTTTTGACATAAATTCGTGTTGGAAACATTGATTGATGGCGAATGAATATTTTATGTAGTTGCAGAGTGAAAAGTTAACCACTTGCTGGGTGCCTCATTATTGCATGTTTAGTGTGATCACACTGAAGAATATATTCCGTTCTAGCTGAGAACACACAATTCGTCTCCCCGAGATTGTTTGCCTTCTTTCCATCCCCGAATCCCATCGTCAGTGGCATCGTCCAACCAGCAAAACAATAAGGCGCACAAGATACGACAATATGATGCAGTGCTAGAGTGTTTTATGAATGCACAGCAATCCATCATTCTGATTTGAATGGTGAGGAGAAAACTTTCTCAGAAGTCAGGGTGCAAAGAGTCACCCCGTCTTGTGGACAAACGGCGCAAGAGGATGAATGAGTTTCCTGAAAATGTTAATGTGTGCCTAAGATAAATCTTTGGATCCGGTTTGATTAATTCGCAATTCCTTCGTCCTGTAAAACATGAATAACAAAATGGAAATACAAAATTGTTCTCTTGAAAATAAGCACCCATTTATTTATTTTCTGCACTAAGGAAAATCTATTACTTTAAAATTTTATCACTAACTGGCGGTTATTTTTAATCAAATTATTTCAAGGGTGTATCAACCCTCATCCAAAAGAAATGCTTGTGCACTCTCGCAGTAAACTTTTCAATATTTAACATTACTAATGATCAGCAATTTGTCACAATACAATGCGGGAATCAACTCAATTCGAATAGAAATCAAATTGAATTTTTCAAGAGTGAAGGGAACATTATACGCAAGGGGATGCAATGTAAGTAATTTTTTTGTTCTCTTCGTTTCAAACTATATAGTGAAAAATCTTCTGGGTTCGTATCAGTATAATTTTTACTTTCAACCCATTACTATTAAAATCCTCCCAAAAAGTCACACAAATATCCCCCAGAGAAACAAAAGGGTTGAATATTTGGATGTTTCTCACTTTGCAACTCAATTGTGTGGGTGTTTGTGTTGGTATTTTCGTTAATAGATTTTTTCGCATAGCCAAGAGAAATCCATTTGTTCCCCTTGACACTGCCAAAAGTGGCTTAGAATTTAGCCGCCCTCCTGAACCGCACGGCATTTTTGCTAAATTAATGAAGGACGAGAGAAAAATTCATTAATTCTAATGACAAGTGATCCGGCGGAATACGCAGCCAATGTCAAGGGTTGCATCAACAGGAACAATTCTATTTTTGGGGGTTTAGCCAGTTTAGCCATCATTTATCTGGTGACATTATTAATGGTTTCATTGATTGGAGACAATTATTGCTGTCTCATATGATAAAACGGATATTAGCAATGACCCCATCCATATGAGGGAGTTAACGCAAAGATTCAGTTTCAGATTACAAAATATTTTGGCTTAAACTGCTTAAATGGATGCTGGAGGAGATAAATGTTCTTTCACATTGGTATTGATTGAAAGAAACTCCAGCCAGGAACAGGAACAATACATTCCTGGAAATCACTCTGCAATGTTCCCATAATTAAAATCAAATGTGTTTCCAATATGCCCTTTCGTTTTTGGAGATGAAATCACTTTGGGTGTCACAAGAGACGATAAGAATAATTAATTATATCGTCTCACTCAGCATCTCACATCCAAAATAGACATTACAATACGATCTCCGCCCATAAGAAGCCCAGGGCGACCCCTTTTCTAACCAATTCCTAAAATGAATACACCGAAAAATTATCTTGAATGTCAGCTGAGTGTCAAATGTCAGGCTCACCGAGGCTTGATGGGGTCTCCCTACCCTTGTGAGGCCCACCGAAACGCCCACCTTGTGTTCGACAAACATTTCCATCAGATTGAGAAAATTTCGGCATCCCCGCGTGGAATATGCGGGTTCACCGCATAGCGCCCTACAATGGAGATTCAGTGAGAGTAATTTGAGGGCATGAGAAGAGTTCCGCGCGGAACCTCAAATGCTTCTTTCTTTTCAACATGGGGGAAGCACTGAGTTCAAGTAGTTCACCAGTGATTGTACAATCTTCATGGATGATGGGTTGCTGTTTAGATTTTCATGCCATGACACTTAACAAGTCGTTTGTATCCAGTTACATCGGAATCGTGTATTGTATGTAAATTGACATGCCTCTGACACTTTACCAATGAAAATATCCTTTGAATGTGGATGTTATTAATGCTTTTCAAAGTGAGTCATCTGTGAAGGATTCAATTACTAAAGCGCTATAAATTCTTGGATTTTATGTAAAAGGTCACAATACCTATAAATCCGTTTTTATCATTAAAATTGCTTCGGAAAAGTTTTTAAAGAAAAAAATATAACCACATGGTGTACTGTTGAAGACAATATTGAGATTTAATTGCTAACGCTAATGTTGGATGTACATATGGATAATATCAAGTCATGAAATTATGGCTAAAACTTTTACTGAAAATTATTAAAATTTAAGAGATTTTCAATTTTTTCTTGATTAGCTTTCTAAAAAATTGGAAAATGTTAATCTAAAATAAAAGAGATCTTAAATAGCTGATAAAAATACTTAATTTTATATCGCAACATAATGTTCCATTGCCCCCCCCCCCTTTTATGCTATATAAAACAAATTTCAAAATCTCAATTCTGACACGCGTGTAATACTTTCTTTTGCAAATATGTATTTATGCAAATAATCTGTGGAATTGCATTTCTGACAGTTACGACTTGAACGTAATTTTCTCTCTTCTGGTGAAAATTGAATCCATCCTCCTGCATTTTATGTGTTTGGTTATTTTCCTTTTCCCTTTTGCACAACTGGTGAGCCATTTTTGCTGGCAATGGTGTCACAATATAGCGGCATGGAAATTTGGAATGGGGCAAAAGGGTTTTGCAAAAGGAGACTCCCGTGGGTGTATTAACCCCTTAAATATAAAATACGACTGACGATAACGATAATGATTGACATTATTTGCGTTGTACCGAGCCCACCATTGGATTTAGAGACGCAGCAATGGTGTTTTGGGAGGGAAAATTGAGGGAAGATTGCTGGGATGAAATTGAAACTGTTGAGTTGCAGAATACCAAGAGTAACACCCCCATCCTACCAGGGGGATTGCAATCAAATCCTGATGGCTTCCATCACTCCGATATGTGTGACGGAGGGTTGATTTGTCAGGAATAGTCACATTTTGATTCAAATTCAGTCTCATAGCAGAATGAAGTGCACATGTGGACCCACTCACAGTGATCCTCCGGACTCATTGTCCTGGTCGCGTAATATTGCAGGCTGCATACGTTACATTTACGATTATGTGTATGATTATTGTAAATTACGATGGATTAGTTATGTCTACCAAATTGAATTTGGGTGTAATGTTGCACGGGGTAAACGCTACAAATATTTGCTTCCCGAGTATTAAGCCGCACCAGGCGTAACCACATTCAAAGTCCAAGTAATTTTGAGTCATTGAGTACGATTATTTTATTTATGACACACTAAAAGATACCAAATCTAACGCGGATAACGATTATACTATAATTGATAAGAAGTGACTAAGATTCTAGTTTGTGTTATAAATTTTAATCTAAGTTTACGTAACCTGTTAAATGTTGAGCTTTTAAAAAAATAGTGACCAAAAATAATAAGAGGATTTAAAATGAGTTCATGTAAAGTAGGCTAAAAAATGAAATTAGTTTTATAGATTTTTCCTTTATTATTATTTTTTTCCTTATTTTGAAAAAAAAAAACTATATCGGAGTTCGGAAAATTTGAATAAATTATTTGATATTTTATTTCAATTTATTTAGAAAGAATATATAGGTAGAGGAAAAAACCTTACAGGTTTGATAAATTGCCGATTCAGTTTATTGTGATGCCAAAACCAGAAATCCATCTATTCCATCCTTTTGTCACGCATATTAAAAGTATGTTCATTGGAAAGAGTCCGGATCCATTCGACAGTGATAGTCATAAATCATCCTTGAAAATCACTGATTTATATTCATGCGTTGCCTGACAAGTGAATATCATGTGGCAGATTTACAATCCATTTCATCCAATTTACAAAATAGGGTGATCCCACCATGTCCCTGACAAGTTTGTGTGTGCCCAAAGAAACTTGAAAGAAAATCCCCTTGAAAATGTAATGTGCTACTTTCAACTTTTTGACATTTTCTGATTCCTCCGACATTTCCCCAAATGATGGTGAGATAAATGTCTTTTCCGCGTGATTTACATACCTTGCATAATGATAATGTTACTGTATATCCCATTTCGATGACATGAGGTCGGATATTGATATCAATTTTCCTTTTCTTTTAGGAGGAAAGAAAAGTTTTTCAGGGCGGGCAAAAAAATGATACCAGTCAATTAAGTGTGTGCAAAAGATGAAGTCATCATTTCGCTTTACTCTCAATTTTTCGGTGGAGTGGAAAAAAATGAATAAAGTTGAAAATAACATCAAATTGCTTTCAGCGATGAGCAAAAATTACAAAATCACTCACTCAATTACTTTTGTCATAACTCCCATGGCCCCTACCCACTATTGGACGCACGAAGGGAAGTCAGACAACCGGACTGCACCCATTTATCTAACTATATTCTGCACATTCACCCCCATGATACACGGTTAGAGATTCCCAGAAAAATGATGTAAAAAATACTTCTCGCAGAAGTCAGAGTATCTGCTGAAAAGATGTGTGAGTCTCATTTTGACATTGCCATGTGCAATCCATTTATTCATTTTTTTAGGGACTTCCCTCCTCCTTCGAACCTTTATTTATTCGATGAAGTTGACTGATGGTCACAATAGTTTATTGAATGAGTCAACATTTGTCAGCAGCTAGTTGAAGCGGAAATAAAACAATATTTCCTGGTGTGCACAAAAAATGGACACATCATTTTGGGCCTGATTCACACTCGTTAGACTTTCCTTTTTTCCCCGTAAATGAGAAAGAATAATTAAATCATAAGAAAGGGATGTGTAATATTTCGACGAGATTCAAATTAAAACCATTGAGTTCACTTGTAAAGAGATAATTTAGTTACTTTTTTATCTAATTTACAGAAGAAACAGTGGAGAATTGCCTGCACCTTCCTTTTTTTTTTAACCCCACCCACCTTCCCCCTATTTTCAGTCTTAGGCTTTGGCAGCTTATTCGAAACCAACACTTTGTATATCTTTCAATTGCAAATAATGTAATAAAGACGTTTTTGGTCCTAAATTATTATGACTCCTCTGAACGTGACAATATATACCCAGCAAAATACCCAAATAATCACCCTAAAATTAGTTACTTTTTCAGCTCCCATAAAAGTCATTATTGATATGTTTCTCCACGGTGAGGTTCCACCCTCTTCCTTAGGCACCTATTGTCCTGAATGTCGTAATCTCGTCAACCAGCACAACAATTAATCTGTAGGAGCGGTGGGCTTCTCCTTGGAAAATTTTATAACATTTACCCGATTACGTGACTGAAAAGAAAATTCACCCACGCTACAATGTTTTGCCTCCTACGGAATTGGAAGTAAAATGTCCACCCCATAATTAGTCCAACTCACTTATTACTCCATAAAATTCAACCATAAAAATATTATGACAAATATTAAAACAAAAACTCCCCCACTTACTCAACAGCATGGAAAAGCCAAGAAGTTGCAATCTATTGCATTATGATTATTGTATTACAGGAAGCGTGGCTATCGGAATTCTCCTTTAATATTTATACAATATGAGTCCTTATTGGAAGATGATTGAGACCACGATAGCGAGCGGATAACAATTCACTGCACGGAAAACACTTAAAATTGATTAAAAACACGAAATAGCTTTGGTCACTGATTTTATGATTGCTGTTGTAGAATGACTGTCCATGTGCTGCCACGGAACGACACATACACGGTTGAAGTAGCATTTGTTTTTGCTATCTGTACTAGAAGGAAGAAACCTATAATAGCTTGATCCTTTGTAATAAGAAAAGGGAGTTTGACACTAATTTTATTCTCAGTGTTTAGAATTTAGGGAACACTTTGCAGCCATAAAGTGTCTGGGTCTCTATGTAGCGTGCTTTTGGCACATTGTTCATGTATCACGGACCTAGAGTTTAGGTTTTTCTTGCAAACCAAAGCGTGAAATTCTCACTGTGTATAGCGAAACCCTATGTGTGCCCCATAATCTCACAAACAAACCCATGGAAGTCTATTCGGAGGTCACCCATGCAATGTCCATTCATCACCGGATTAGGTGTTGCAGCTTATTAGCGCCTCTGTGACACGCACCGGGATTCGTCCTAGAAGACGGTGATTTAGGTGTGTTGATATGCAAGATGAATGGTTATTGCTCACGTTGGTCGGATTCAGGAGCGCCATACCCCATTGATGTATGCAGATTAGGTTGTTGATATACTCCAAAAATTAATGGCTCGGTAATTGACAAATTGATTTTGAGCCTCACTTCACCACCCCCATCAACAGAATACCTCCCTACAGAGCCTAGCAGCTCTATATATCCTGAGAAAATCCCACACTTTCTGAGTATCGGTTACACAAGTCAATAATACGAAGCTAAAATCAGGCAAAAAGTGTTGATTTTCTCTTCAAATTGGGCGTTGTGGGAGTAACGTAAAAAAAAAGCAATCACCCCACATTAAAAGTGAATTAAAAGTCGATTTGATGTTCATTTGACTGAATAAACAGTGTTCACACGAGTACCGAAAACTCGGTTTGCTAGCACATGGGGGTGTAGAGGAAGTACTTCTGTGAGTTTCAGAAAAACAAACACAACTGTGAGTGAGGAAATGAAATTTACTAAATCGTTTTTCATGTTACAGTCGCCACGGCAAATATTCGTGGCGAGAAAATTTGGAAACGGCAAAGTTAATTACCCACCGCACTATTTGGTTCAACACGTTTTTGGGTAATTTATTCAGGGTGCTCGATGAGGAGGAATAGGTGCCAACCCTCAACTAGATTGTGTCACAGAACTGTTGCAATCACAGTGAAGACTTCAGCCCTTTTTTTTGGGTTTTAGACAAGGATAACACATGGATTTACAAATCAGACTGTAATATGTTCTAGATTTTTTTTTAAGATTTACTTATTACTTTTTTCTTGACGTATATTACATTTTAGCTCACTTTTCCAAATAAAAAAATATAATGTCAAATATAGAATTTTACAAAATTATCTATTGCAAATTATGATTTCAAGATTTCAACTCTGTTTACGAGAACAAACAAAAATGAGATATACCATACCGACCAACATCCCCCATCTCTCCACTTCACGCAGCCGACTTATCCGTATCAGTGCTGACAAGTTGTGTTATCTATTCCGGGATTTCTATATGCAGATACACACCGTGGGGTCTTCCACCGCCACTTGAGTGTCTCTTGACAGGTTTTCGCATAAATTTAAATGAATCTGAGAGCAGCAGCAGAATGAATTAGGATTTCTCATTCTGAATATATGCTGTGTATATATAGTTTTCGAGGGTTGATTGGGCTGCTGCAGAGTAGCTTCCGTGGGGTGGGCCTGAGCCATAATAGCGAGACACTAGACAGCAGGTGATTTATCATCTTCTATGTTGCTCACAAATAGCAATTTATTTGGCGATGTCGGTCGCTTTTTTAGCTCATCCACCCCTGAATTTGAAAGAGTGACGAACGGGGGCGTGAGGGTGGGCCACTGAATCAATGTTAAGTGGTTTGATACTCAATGTGGCTGCATAATTATAAAACGCAAAGAAGAGAGAAGATTAATCTTGTCAGTTGCCCCGGAAGCTTAAGAGCGGTGAGGTTTTACGATTATTAGAAAATAAAGCAAGGGGCTGGGCTTGAGGGTTGGGCAGTAAAAAGATCATTAGAAGATTAATGCCAACATGAGATGATCTCTTAGCATCCACCGAAAGGTACCATTAGTACTAACATCCTATATACTGCATTCATCAACATTAAAAACTCAAAAGTCCTAGCAAAAGTCGGAGAGATAATTTTGGTAGCGAGAGGAAATTTGATTTTTCGCCAAAAATTGCACAAATATGATTGATGTCTTGCTAATGCATTTTCCATTTGACTAAACATCATTGAGAAATGTTTCGTTTTTTTTTACTCCTTTTAGCTGTGATTCTTTCTTCAAAGAAGCACAGCTTCTGTGTACACTCTAAAATGCAAAGTCGTCAGATCAAGCTCAAACTTGGGATGAGCACGAATTAGGATCCCCACATTCCAAAAAACGTATGCGCCAAAAATTGGTCCGGCCGGCCGGCCGGAACCTTTTGCTAAATTACAAGAGAACGGTAATAGATAGAGACTTGCGGTCAACGGCAAAGTTCATATATCAGATGGAAGACATCCGATTATGAGGTCAAATCCACTCCCCCACCCCCCCGTCCGCCATTTTGAATAACCTCAAAATTTTGTTTTGCATATATCTCAGCCCCTGTAATAGCTAAAAATCTGAAATTTTGATATGTTGTAGGGGCCATCAAGACCTTTCCAACGATACTTCATTTTCGAAAATCGGTCAAGCCGTTTAGTCAATATGGCCGCAACAATATTTCATCGAAAATTGACCATAACTCGAAAACGGCTTGACCGAATTTGATCAACCCGGGCTCAAATGAAAGCTCTCAACAAATCCTACAACTCTCTAAAACATACGAAGTTCCAAAAGTGGCCGCTAGAGGGCTTAAAATCAAAAACAAAATTTTCGATGAGTTTTCGATGAATATCTCGAGCATCGCTTTATAGAATTGCTTCATATTTTGATATGTTATAGCTGACTATAATACCTAACACCATGCCAAAAATGAAGAAAATCTATGTAGCCGTTCCGGAGATATCGAATTTTAAAGTTTACATGTCATATTTTGGTGATTTTAGATCAAGCACAAATGAAAGGTTTCGCGAAACCATAAAATTTTATGAAAATTTCATTAAAGATAAATTATTGAAAAAATACACGATCAATTTTAAGGCTTTTTCAATTTTTAGCAAATGTGGTAAAACATTGCTCCGAAAATTTAGTAAAATTATTTCTAAAATTTCGTGGATTTTTTTTTGATGCCGCGTTATTTCATTTATTCCGCCAAAAAATTTTTTAACCTTTGAATTTTTTGAATATTTCATGTGATTTGTGTTTGTGAACCTTTAAGTGTACGAGAAGCCACGCCCAGTGTAAGGGCAAACGACTGTGTGTGTGTGACACCAAATTCAATTTCAAATTCCCAACGGCTCGACGAGGGGACGCCATGTCGTACCAGATGATCGCTCAGTGTGTTGCCAATTGCAAAAGCAAGTGCGTCGTGCTAAGCAAATCGGGCAATTTTCAGTGATTTTTCATTGATTTTCCTTTGATTTTCATTGACTTTCCATTCATTTTAGCTGTGATTCTTTCTTCAAAGAAGCACAGCTTCTGTGTACACTCAAAAATGCAAAGTCGTCAGATCGGGCTCAAACTTGGGATAAGCACGAATTAGGGTCCCTACATTCCAAAAAACGGTGGCGCCAAAAATCTTTCCGGCCGGCCGTCCGGCCGTCCGGCCGGCCGGAGTATAACGCTAAATTGCGAGAGAACGGTGATAGATAGAGACTTGCGGTCAACGGCAAAGTTAATATATCGGGTGGAAGAAATCCGATTATGAGATCAAATTTTACCCCCCACCCCCCCGTCCGCCATTTTGGAACACCCCTAAATTTTGTTTTCGCTATATCTCAGCCCCTGTAATAGATAGAGGGCTGAAATTTTGATATGTTGTAGGGGCCATCAAGACCTTTCCAACAATACCTTATTTTCGAAAATCGGCCAAGCCGTTTAGCCAATATGGCCGCCACAATTTTTCATCGAAAATTGGCTATAACTCGAGAACTGCTTGACCGATTTTGATCAACTCGGGCTCAAATGATAGATATTAACGAGCCCTACAACTGCTCGGAACATCGCAAGTTCAAAAAATGACCGCAAGTGGCGCTAAAATCGAAAACAAAATTTTCGATGAGTTTTCGATGAATATCTCGAGCACGGCTTTATAGAATTGCTTCATTTTTTGATATATTATAGTTGACTATAATATCTTTCATCATGCCAAAAATGAAGAAAATTTATGTAGCCGTTCCGGAGATATCGCGTTTTAAAGTTAACATGTCATATCTTGAGTTGCATAAGTCCAACGCCCCGCGAAGCGGGGCGTTTTATATATACATATATAAAAGTAAAGTAAAATATATATAAATGCATAGATATATACATTATATATACATACATATAAAAATGCAAAGATAAATATATAAACTGCAAAGATAAAAATTAAATATAACATGGATGGAACAGTATAAAGCGAAAGAACGGTAAGTAAAACTTACGGGCTGTGATTCTTTCTTTGTCAGTGAAATGTGAAGATGGCTGAAAATTGAGGATGGGCAAATTTTGAGGAGAGACTTACTCGTGAGCCGAATCACAGCCAACGCCCACCACGATTAAGGCTTTCTTCAAAATTTCTGCGCGTTGGCTGTGATTCGGCTCGCGAGTAAGTCTCTCCTCAAAATTTGCCCATCCTCAATTTTCAGCCATCTTCACATTTCACTGACAAAGAAAGAATCACAGCCCGTAAGTTTTACTTACCGTTCTTTCGCTTTATACTGTTCCATCCATGTTATATTTAATTTTTATCTTTGCAGTTTATATATTTATCTTTGCATTTTTCTCTGAGTATTAGAATTTTGCACCAAGAAATCCCGCAAGTCATAGAAATAAATGCATTTACGGTTGAGAAAATTTCATTATTCAATAGAATTGGAAATCGGATGAGTTTCCACCTCCTAGAAGAAAAATAGGAAGCGGCCGCAAATAAGTCGTGTAATACTGAGCAAACAATCCCTGAATAGAGGAGTCAATCCGTTAGGAAACCCTTTTTCTCATAACTTTTACTAAAGAGGGTGAGAAAATTGAGCAATTTTAACAAAGGGGCTGTGAACTAATAAAATTAGTTTTACATTTAGAATTATTTGTAAAAATATATTTCAATTTCTTTTAGGAAACCCAAAAAACACAATGAAAATACTAAAAGTTAGGTATTATATATTTTTTACTCAAATTACCTTAATTGTTACACATTCCGTATTTTAAATATTTAATTCAAAAAAAAATTAATTAAATGAAACACATTTCCAAGGGAATTATCTGCTATGATGGTACCCCTTCTATAAAATAAATAAATAAAATAAATTGTATTTTTTTTATTAAATAAAGACAATTATAAAATTGATCAATAATATTTTTAAGCTATCAGCCTCTCTTGGCTTAGAACGCGATCTGAGAAACGTTGTGGGATGAACACGAAGGGTTCTTCGAAATGGTATGATATCTGAATGTTCGTAAAGCAAATGATTTGCGGGATAATTTCGTTTAATCATAAAGGCTCGACACAGTGAAATTACATCTTGGCGGCTTTGGGAACCCCATCTAAGCGAGAGACAATAGAATCAGCGTCACCCCACAATTAAGACGCAGGTGGTGAACAAATTTGATGACCTCTAATAAACCAAGCCCTATTTGCACATTTTGAATAAATTCCACCCTTATTCTGTGCCATTCGAAGGCGCAGAATTGAATCCAAACGTCGTAGAATAGCAAATCTGCAGAGAAATTGGTCCTTCAGGCTGTTTTATAGAATAAAATATTCCAACGCGCTGTATCATTAACGATGGATTACTGAAATATAATGCTAAATTTTATGATTATTATGTTTGTCAGTTTGTTTAAATAAATTCAGTAATTCTTTTACATTGCAGGGAAAATGTCAAAAAGGGCAATTTGGGAGAAAGTGAATAACAATGGGCTGTGAAGGGTGAAACCCACAGTGGGATTTTTTTGTGTTACTAAACAGGAAAGAAATTACGAAAGCGAGGTGTTAAATCCATGTTTTTGACACCATTAGAGATTAGAAAATATTTTTTCCTTGATAAAATCCGTAGGAAATTATTTTAGGTTACATTTACAAACTTAGGAACAATTATAGAAACTTAGGGGATGAATATAATAATATTTCGCTCTCCTTTCCCCATGTCATAAAATTAAGGGTTCATTTTGAAGTTAAAACTGTTAGGTAAATATGGATCAAAATGGACACGCACTACACATAATTATCTCGGTCAAACAGAGCAAGTCCATTTTGTGATTAATAGTTAATGACAATATATATCAATCAACAAATTTCACAGTTAATTACACATATTTATATTTACTCAAATATATAATATATGCACAAATATTCAGGATTTGTTGTTTGCTCCAAATCCACAAATATAAGCCACCCCTACACAGAAACCCTCTTCTGCAAGAAAGCTCCACAATCTAGGTTTCGAAACGAAAATGTACACAACGTCATAGATACGCATCAAATTGGGTGCCATATCTCTCAACGACGGAGAGCCCCAGGTTGATATTTGACTTGGACTCAAGGTGGAATGTGATATGATTAGAGTGAACAGGCTGGGGTCAAACAGTGATATATTTAGTAAATTATGCAAGCTCTTGATATGTAGAAACAAATAGCAGCCGACAAATGGAATAGATCATTGCTCTTATGCTTCATTAAACGAATCAACTCAGTGCGAATGGCTCAGCTTCCACCTCGGAGATGTTTGACGAGACTAATAACATCCTGAGTTTAGCCCCTGGATACACAAAGTTTAGATTAAATATTTAAATTGGAAAGTACCACAGAGACACAACCTAGGTGATAGTGATATCTCCAAAGGAATATGTTTACTGAATTCTAATAGAACAAATAATGTTATGTGTAGTGTTATGTGCCCACCCCAACCCTTCGCAGCTGGGCAGTGAGTGATTTATTGGAACCCCACTTGACCACTGGAGTTCGAGGCGAAAAAAGAACTATACACAACCCTCCTTGAAATACTCACACAATTCACTCCCATAAATATTTTATTTATAGATTGAAATAGATAAATAATACATTTATGAGGATATTGAGAGCGATTCTGGACCGAATTATAAGACAAAACCCTCGCATTTTGTACGACAAGGAAATATCTCTCGGAAATCCAACCCAAGAGTATCTGGATGATGTATTACTTCTTCACCGAATGGACTTTTCCCTTCGCTATACAAAGATAAAGTGCCGAGGACCATATTATTATGGATTCAAAAAGGTATTAGAATTTGAATAAGTCCATTGGGATTTGACAAAGTAATAGCACAGCACACATGCAATAATTTTTTTCATCTTTAATCAATTTCTTTATTCTTTTTTTTCATTCTAACCTGATAAGATTTATGTACAATCTTGTTATAAAAACCATAAAGACATTGCTCTTATTTGTCACGAAAAATTTCTAATGAATTGAATGTTTTAATGCGACGCCATGTGAGTCTATTGAGCAAACACGGCTTCTCCGCTAATGGGAAAACATAAAAGGGAAAATGTTACTTCACGGTCTCACTTGTTCTTTTGCTTGTCTGCACCATGAAAACCGTGAATTATTCAGATAAATAGTTGTTTTGAGTAATTTTGGCGCCACAAGTTGCAGACAATTGGGAGAAAAATCACGGTTAGGGTGCAAAGAAAGGATTGAAAGCAAAAAGGGGCCGCAGGAGTCACACCACTATCATTACGCTCGAATATCTGATTATTCATTGGGCATCCTAATCCTCTCGCATGACTGTTTGATAATTAAAAACTGTTGGAAATCTCTAGCTGGTAAATCCGTAACTGATGAGTCGAACGATTGATGTGTTTTCACCCGCCAAGGAGGTGCAGAGGAAAATTCGGCAAGGATTGTGTGAATAAATTAAATGGTGGTGGAAGTGAAAGGGTTGAAAAGGGCTTCATCAACCATCTGAAAAATGATTTATTTAATCTTTGCGACTTACCCCCATTCTGCCCGGGTGAACCTCAAAAACGCATTGAATTTCTCAGTCATGGGATTAAATGTTCTGATTGATTGGATGGAATTGCAACAGACAACCGTGACGATGATTTTCTTAGAAAAAATATTCACCAAATCACATCAAATGCTTATGAAAAAGTCATTTTCCATTTTGTTGCCTTTAAATGTTATGAAGATTTATTGAAAGAGCGGAAATTTCTTGGAAATTGTGGTGGCCACAGTTGAGAATGATTATTCAAAATTTGTCACTATTCAATTACCCACCCCGGCAAAAGAGGCCTTAATTTCAGGGACTTTCAGATATGAATCGCAACACTCTGTCCCTCTTTTGCCACTTTAATTTACTGAAGAGTGTTTTCCATCCATTATTATTAAAGGGTTTTCCATTTTACTTATGTGTCTCGAGCATATTCTGTAACCCTTTGATGCCATTCAGAATCAAATCCGTGTAGAAGGGTTATTCACATAACAAACCCGAGGGGTCCCTACACCTCCCATTTCTTGTTCGAATAATCTTCTAATTAGTAAATATCACCGACAGAGGTTTTTTTTAGACTGAAGAAAATGCCACGAGATTATATTTGTGGCATCATTTGGCCCACACATTCTTAACTCCTTCATCCCCTGCACGCTCTCAGTTTTCCTTTAATCTTTTCGTTTTTAGACGATGAATCCAAATTGGTATTTTTTAATATTTTCTTTTATAATAACTTGGTGAGAAAACAAAGTGAATATTTAAGTGCAAGATGGGACCTTTCATGGTATTGTTTCCGCTTGAAGAAATTTCGTTTTTGGGGTGTTTTGTATATTAGGAGAGAAAATATTGCTTGCGAATAATTAATTACTCATGATATCACTCTTCATGCTGCAGGCGGGAAAAATACAGTATATTTTTTAAATTCAATAAAATTAAAAAGCACGATAAAAATTATACTCCTTATCTTTACGTAACTACATATCTAATGATTTCACAAAAGAAAAAATACTTAAGTCGACTAATAACAGCAAAAGCTTAGATCAAGGACTAAATCAATTTTTAAAATAAAATTGTCAATCGAAAAATAATTTTGGAATTCTTTATCATGAGTAAAATTTGACCAACATATAATTCTTATATTCCCATGGATGCATTAATGTTTTCTCTGCCATTTATTTTTCACACAGCACCAGTCCATTTGTTCCCTTTTCAATGCCCCAATTTTGAAATGGTCTATGATCAAAATTTTAAGTGGTAAACCCAGGGGAATGACATGATTCGTTAATAGCATTCATTAGATGAACATAGAGAAATTGATCCGTGGCGGACTCACACTGTATTATTAACTGCCACTCCACTGCAACCACATTTTGAAATCTGTTGGAATTGAAAGAGCACACACGCTAGCACGTGCAAACATTAAAATTACAAATATTTGTTCCATCATCCGACCAAAGGCAAATTACAAGCCAAATACCAGAGGCCCGAGTGCATTCAGTGGGAAAACACTTTTGTATGACTTTTCAACGCATCCACCAACTATATATACCAGTTAATGATGATTATTGACCTTTCATCGTACCAAGGGCGAGGATATTTCTCAGAAACACCCCATTGTTCGAAGGACGCCCCCGGGAAGACAACGCCTAAGCTCATGTGGTTCCGGGAGCAATTTAAATTTCGTGAAGTTTGTAATTTCATTGAGAGAAATTTCCGAAAATCATCATTTACTAATTTTACACATCCTACCCCCGAGGGATGCTCGCTCCCGAAATGTCCGGGTCACACCCTCCTGCACTTTTGGCACTCCACGCAAAGCGGCCAGGGGTCATTGTTATGGCGATCTGCCAGTAAAGGATGTCATGCACAATACAAGGGCGAAGTACCTAATTGAAGGAAACGCAGAAAACAATTTTAACCCACCCAGTCTTGTAGGGAATCAAAAAAGGATAAAGAATCGCCAAAAATATTCACCATTTTCCACTGGGGTCACAACGAAAAAAGGCAATAAAGTTTTGTAAAAATTCAAAAAAAATTGGCCGCCATTCGCCATTTTGTTCATTTCAATGCATGAATCATATGTTTCAATGCTTCGTCATGAGCTTGTCGATGACAGTTTGACATTTCATTTATTTTTTTTTTTTGGAGAAAATAAAAAAAAATTGCGTATTTTTTAGTTTAATTATCGTGGTAAATGTGTTTTACGTGTTGATTGAGTGATTTTTATATCTGAATACCTGAAGGATGAATTCCCGCACAGCCTGTGACCGTCTCAGCGAGCACATCATTGGTCGTGGAAAAGGTCTTGGGAAAGGCGGTGCCAAGAAACATCGTAAGGTTTTGCGTTACAACATCCAGGGAATCACAAAACCAACAATCCATCGTCTTGTCCGTCGTGGTAGTGTGAAACGCAAAGGATTCCAGCGCAGAGGATCTCTCAATTCGTGAAAAAGTCATCTTCATGACGATCCACGACCATTGTTTTTGGATTGCTTTGTTTTGTAACGAGAGATGTGCTCGCTGAGACGGTCACAAGCTGTGCGGGAATTCATCCTTCAGGTATTCAAATATAAAAATCACTCTTGAACAACACGTAAAACACATTTACCACGATAATTAAACTAAAAAAATACGCAATTTTTTTTATTTTCTCCCAAAAAAAATGAATGAAATGTCAAACTCTCATCGACAAGCTCATATTGACGAAGCATTGAAACATATGCTTCATGCGTTGAAAGAGACAAAATGGCGAATGGCGGCCAATTTTTTTGAATTTTTACAAAACTTTATTGCCTTTTTTCGTTGTGACCCCAGTGGAAAATGGTGAATATTTTTGGCGATTCTTTATCCTTTTTTGATTCCCTACAAGACTGGGTGGGTTAAAATTGTTTTCTGCGTTTCCTTCAATTAGGTACTTCGCCCTTGTATTGTGCATGACATCCTTTAGCTAGGAGTGTGACATTCAAAATCTCACCTCATGTCCCAAATCCATTGTGTCCTTCTTCTTGTTGCAAAAGACACCCTCGTCTTCATCATTTTCGGGGGTTCGTGACATTTTACTTCTCATGAGGGTACAGAATTCGAAGTAGTATAGTATGAGTTCCATGGATTTGTTGGTCATTCAATAAACACTAAAGACATCAAAGCGTATGAAATGCCAAACGATTCTTCCCCCCGAGCAATTTCTTTAGCTCTCACACAGTAATTTCGTTTCAGCAAGATTATGGATTATCGAAAGGGTTACTCTCTATAGTAATTCACTCGCAATCTTACCCCCTGCGATCCAAGAAAATGAAACGGCATATTGTTTGATGTTGGTGAAATTTATAGACATTGCTAAATTAGCCAAAAGTGCTGAAGGGTTAATTCGTATATGGATGAATTATCATAATTGCACACAGACAGAGGAAATGTCTTATGCATCGAAATAAAGTGCTCGAATTAATGTGAACTAACTTGGGGAATTATTTCAAGCGAGGGACCAATGAAAACTCATTTAATTTGCCCTTTGCAAAAGGACAGATAGTTTTCTTAATGTACTAAAAGGCATAGTTTATTAGAAAAAAACATTAGAATTTATTTAATTGAATCTTTACATTTAACTTACTTTAATTTATTTTAAAAGAAATTATTCAATTTTTTCAATCGATATTTTTTAACTAAAAATTCAACGGTTGGCTAAAATGGAATTGAATTGCTTCAATTCGTTGATTCAGTCAATTAATTTGAGCGCAAATATTCACTGTTCAATTTTACAAATGCATATTGAATATCCCTTTTCTCTTTCACCAAACCTATGTTGGAAAAAATAACCCAATAAAGAGAGAAACAATAAATATTTGTCAACAGCATGATTCAACCGGACCTCTGAAAGATTAAAGGATCATGAAAATGTTCATTTTGTTTGTCAATTATTCATGTATTCCGTTTGAAATCGTCGATTTTTTTCTGCTTCGCTATTCCTCTGGGACATTCATTCATCAACGGATGAAATACCATTTTCCACTGGCAAATGCAAATACCCAACCGGGGTTTTTCTGTTTGGAGAAAAACCCTCGAAGAAATAATACCCCAGCAATTGGAATTGGTCAAAGAATTGAGAATACATCAAATTGTTTGTTTCCAACTTGCCAGTCCATCACCCTTTGGCATTTTTTCCTCATACATACAATTTACATAGAGTCAGGGGGGCGGACAGTAAAAAGAGAGCGGTGTGTGAGCGGGAAGTTACCCTTCAATCCTCAAGTTATTATCCATTATTCGGATGTATTCATCTCTCACGTATCATCTCTAACAACCTGTCACAAAATGCAAATCTTGCCATGGCAATTTTCGTCTCTTCTGCAAGAATGTTGGAGATTGGTGTAACAAAGCAAAATGTTGAGTTGAGAAAAAGAACGTCACAATCGTGCCGTGTGCTGCCAAGCTCCCCTAAGGGATGTATCATAAGCTTTTCGCCTTAAGCCACCCTCTTCGTCAGTGAATCAGCTTCATCCCACTATCAGCGGAAAACTACCCATATGATTTGCCTCACACATAGGGAATTGTGAGCATCCTGAGAAATCCTCACACTTTCGACATGCCATAAAATTCGATTGCCCCAAAACTGAAATCCCAGGCCCTCAACACCCTCACTGTGCAGAATTCCCACAAGATACCTCAACAATTTATGTAAACGATGTGGGGTGAGTCAAAAAGAAAGAAAGAAGGATTACCAATGGCAAAGATAAATAAAATTGTGGTCAAAATTGGCCAAATCGCGTCTGATCACATGTGCGGAAAATTCAATTTATCCTTTTCCAATGTGCACTCTTTCATGTGCAGCACGCTCGTATTTCTAGCAAAGTAATGCGAATCTATTGAGTTTATGAGATTGTGCCACAAAATACAGGATTTACTAACAATTTAGTCGAAAATATTTCCATTATTTCGGATACACACTGAGAGAATAATTGGGGAGATTCACTCTATGCGCCCAATGTATTTATTGTTATTCAGCGGTGCATCGTTTAACATGAAAATTGAATAAGCCATCGAGTTTGAGCAATATAATGTAACATTGTACTTCACTACCGAGTACTTAATCCGAGTACTTTAGAAAATAAAAAAAAACTTTTAAGAATTTTCATTATCTGTTTGAAGTCTCTTGTATGTAGGTGGATATCTAGGATATCTAGGTCTAGGTCTTTGTGTATATTAGTTAAAGTTTTTCCCAAATAAATTATAATAAATATTAAAAGATATAATGATTTAATAAAAATAAAATAATTTTTTGAAATTGAAAATATAAAGAAAAATTCCAATAGTGTTTTAATAATGTATGTAAAGAGTATATGGCTGCGTGATATGTAAAGCTCAGAGCCAATTTATTTGATTAGTTTAAAACATTGTTGTTTAATAAAATATAATTTTTTCCAGGCCATCAATGCAAATGCCAAAATTGCATACAGCCGCATTTAAATCTATTTTGGGGATTGAAACCACACGAGTGATTTAATTATTATTATCATATTCACTCAATGGCACCCGCACCGATCATGGAGTTTCCATTTTCTGTGCGAATTAGTTGTGCCTCCCAAATGCTCATTTATTAAAGCAATTATTTTCGCTTTATTTAATCATTTGTGTCAACAGGACCACATCAACAGCAATATACACACAACTCTACAATGCACCAGAGAAAGAGACCTACATAAATTTGGTGTCTGCCACATGAGTTTCAATATACTGTGTCTCGTCAACGGGGCAACACACCACCCATCCCAAAACGTGTGAGGCGGTGCATTATCATAATCTGATTGGGATAATGGACAAATGTTATTTCAATTGAAGTGATTTACATGTAAAATTTCATACCGCAGTCCCGACCCATGCATAAATGTTTACTCTCATGATTTGCGGTTAACTAAGTCGGCACCAATCTACTGTCCACATATAATGCAGCATGAAAATGATATTTTCATCATGCCACTGACCACCTAATGATGCCCTCAGAAGGCCACCTCTACGTACATAATACATATTCCGTATATTGATGTAAAAGAACGAACGACCCCCAAAAAGTGTGGTAGCATTCATTCTCCGTCTAATTGCCAAATAAAATCTTTATCGACTTGATTGCATTCCAAGGAAGGTTCAGTTGTGTTCCTATTCTGCCAAGACGGGGGCGATAAGAACAATGAACTGTGAAGGGAAAAGGTGGTGACAGCAATAATTCTCGGTGCTCTGAATGATTCACTCACTATATGAGTTTTCGAATCATAAAACAAGGTAATAACTTTACTCAGTGATTCGATTCTTAACTTTTATATACTATATATATTGCCCTATTCGCAGATGTGTCCATCGAAATTCACCTCTTGAATAGCTTTCTGATTTAAAGAATGATTTTTCTACGCCAAATATTTTACGTTGTTCCCGTATTACCAAAAACATCATTTTAGTATAGTTGTAATGAAAGAACTTACCTAAGTACCTACATTCAATTGCAAATATTTCTTCTCATAAATTTTATTTTTTCAAGCAGTTTTCTTAAAAATTTTATTAAGGTTTTTATGTAATTTTCCCAATAAAAATATAATAGAAAGATAGATAAAATATTCAACTTTATGACCAATATTATTGGAGCGCGTAATTTAAAATCACAATGTATGGATACAGAAACTCTGCTGCTAAAATGACAAAGAAGACCAGCTCCAATAAATGGAGATGGTAGTAATTGAAATTCTCTGTCAATGAGTTAAGAGTGCAATCAATGAAATCACAAATAAAACCCACGTGAGTAATGGCAAAAAGGCCGACGAATAGTTAGGGAAAGTATCTAATTTCCTTATTACAACACAAGCAATAAAAGGATCTGTGGTTCGCCCACGAAAGGCGGAGGATGGTAATTAAATTCAATAAGATAGGACAATCGTATAATTCAATGGGTAAAGGCCAGGGAGGATAGCATGGAGGGAGGATGACATGGCAGTAAATCGATGGAATAAGGAGGTAACCCATCGATGGATGTATTCAATTCGATTCTCCTTTTATCATCACCACCACATAAAATCGGTGGTTATATGACACCGAAAGAGTTGTAAAATGCGGGAGCACTCATTGTGCAACACATGGCGATCGGAGTGATTGGGTTAGATTGAGTTTTTAATTCAATTTGAAAGTTGATAGAGCAATTGAGGGTATTCCGAAAGAAGAGTATGTGCGTGGTGGATTTTTATTCGGGACAGTTGTTCTCGCTTCCGAATGAGTGAAGTGATTTTGGTGTGATTGGGGAGGAAGAGGCGACGAGTGGAAATCCACCATTTCTAAATGATTAAATCTCTTGGGAATGATTTTATTTGAGCAGTCGTCCGTAAAGACGACAGTACACAATGGCAGTTTCCGAGGAAGTGTATGTGGAAGGAAATAACGAAATGTCGTTAACAAGTCATTATTGCGGATTAAGGAATCCAATGCAATCTGTCTAGGGTTGTATGGGTTACCCATAAGGAGGACCTATTCTCGTGGAAGATGCGGAGAAGCATAAATAAAGGAGGAGAATCACCAAAAGGGATGAGGGAGGAAAATACTGAGAGTGGGTTGGGTATGCTTTAGGTGTATAGAGATGATTTCTCAAACGGATGACTTTCACTCAAACTTTCTGCACAAACTATCTTTATATATTGCGCGACGAGAAACGCAAAGGAGATGAAGCCAAATTGCCGAGATGGTGCGGATTTTTGGCAAGGGAGCTCCAGAGGGGAGATGGATATAATCTGGGTAAGAATAAACACTTGATAATGTTATTCCTTCGTGGCAGTGGGATAATTTGATTGCCAGCACTACACCATTTAACCCGAAAGAAAGCTCAATAAATATGTGGTTTCTTGGCGCCTCTTTGTTTCCTTTGTTCAACCATCATCTCTAACTTGGTCTTCACATTTCCTTGAGCAGTTCTCCATATAGATATTTATAACCCCATGTGGTAAGAAATTCTATAGAAAATCTTTCTAATTTACAGAATTCTTTCTAACACTAAGAAAAAAAGATATTTTCTTAGTCATAGCATTTTTCGGTAATTATTATTTTTTTTTTAAATATTTATTCACATTAAATATTAAACCTTCGTTTGATTTCTTTTATATTGCATACATACCTATAGTAGATAGGAAATCCTAAAACAAAAATCATATGAATTTTTTCTCTCAGTGCAGATATTCCAATTTCTTTCCTCAACTTGGAATGGCTGCCGGATTTATGCATTTCTTCTCAGGATGGTGAATCTGCACTTTGAATGGGAAATCAGTGGAGGACAAATAAATCCTTCCTGTCTCCTGAGTGCATTCTTCTGGTCGCGGAATTGCCATAAAAATAGATTGCATTTTATTTATTCATACCCAATCAGATAGCACATAGTTAAGTGACCGGTGGCGCAGCTTCCATCATCCCCCTACAAGTATTCTTTTGTATCCTTGTATGCAGCAATAAGTGGCATAAATGCGAGATGAGAGGAGGCTCATAAACGAAAAGTACTTGAGGGAGTGTCTCTTATCCTTATCCAACATCTCCAGTATTGGCCTTCCGTGTCGTTTGCAACACAAAGAATCTCGAGAGGTGACCTGTGGGTGTCTGTTGAAATACTGGGGATGAATCAGTAGATTCGCTGTATATTCTAGCGTTATCACCCGCCTAGGATTTAATGGTCTATTGTGTCCATTCTCTGGGACCTCTGGTCACCCATTTTATGCTTAATTCCCATCCTAAATTCCTCATTAAATGCTACAATTGTGTGACTTCTCCTTCCCAACTTTATTATTATCACTTTTATTGTTGCTCCGCCGCTCAATTGTCCTGCAAATATCCCCTGGAGACACAGGATTAATGGGATTTAATTAAAAAGTCCTATTTTATTGCGAAAAGCTTTCACCTTTAGTATGCTCAGAAAAAGCATCTGAGACTGACCAGGGCAAACTCATATGCACCACACACGAGTTACAGAGAAGAAATCAAGAAATGTGTGGAAAAATGTGGTCACATCTGATATTTGAGGATTAAGGAGAGAAAAAAACCTAAATAAATTGAGGGTTGAAATATCAATTTTCAATTTTAATGGAGCCATACGTCATGGATTAGGGTCAGCTCTGTGGCAAGCACACTCCACACAGTAAGTGTACACGGATGTTTCAACAATAACCAGCTCAATAAATCCAAATCAAATAGAATCAATATTGTTGTTATTCGCAACCATGTGAGGATTTATTAGATGGACGACGAATATAATAAGTGTGTAAATAAATCCCTTTGAAGATTCCTGATATTTGCCCTTCCATAAAAGCAGGAGGGGTTTAGATTCAGAGGGATATGGTTAAGCCCCAGGACACCCAATTTCTACCCCTAAGAGATAAATATGATCTTAGCTGAGTGTTTTGCTATGTACATAGGTAGAAATAAAATATAACTTGTGAAATTCCAAGATAGCAACCTGAATATCCTTTTGTGTTGTCGAAAATGAATTTAACAATCAATGCTCTTGAATGGTGGACTTTTCAAAAGATACCTTGTAGATTGGAAACATTGAAAAGGAGAGAGAAAATGGAAAGATTGAAAAGGATATCATTGAACTAAAGGGCATTGTAACCTTATTATTTGAAATTTATAAGATCAAAAATAGGGTGATGAAAGGATATTGCAACGCATTGAATAAAAATCACAGCTAAAAATGATGTCAAGTTAATGAGGTAAAGAAACTGGAGATTTTTAATTTTTTTTTATATGTCTTACCAATCTCTTAACCTTATTCAAAAAATCAAATCCTAAAAAGGAAAGCGTGATAAATTGATTAGGTCCATTGTGAGAAAACATTTCAATCGAGTAAAGTAAGGAGAATGGAAATGGCGTTCCACGTAAAAATTTATTGACTCAGGAAATCGCTGAACAGCAATCTTTTTGATCATTCAACATTATGCAAATATATGACTTTTCGGGACTGGTAACACAAGTAAGAGCCCTTGAGTGCATTATCATGGATATGGGAGCACATTTGAGAGTATATCCAGATCACATCCTTTTAGCATTCATTTCCCTACTTGCACTCTGAGATATTTGCTTTCCTCCATTTACTTTGCGAAAAAGGATTTTTAGAGAAACCTCTTTTACCTTGGGGAGGAGGAAACAGTATGTGTTCTTATTTATACTCCACCATACAGACTTCTCAAGAACACACAAGTTCACAAGTTCTGTTTTAAAAATATTTATCTTTGCATTACGAAAATTTCGCCTACAATTCCCTCTGTACATGAAGGAAATATCAAAAAAAAATTATATATAACGACGTATTTGCTGAGACTCTTATCGTAAAGTAAAATTTATTGGAATTAATAAAAAAGAAAATCTGATTGAAAGACTATGAAGAATACATCTTGATGTGCGGGAGTTTATTGTTGCATTGCCGAGGTCGGCAATTACAGATAAAAAGGGAGGGACTCATAATATTTCATTTCTTGCAATAAAAAATCAGAGACATTAGCCAAAAAATGCGTGCATTTTAAACATTTTAATGGATTACTCGCAATTTTATTGATTCCGTTTGCATGGAAGATAAGAAGGAATTTCCTCTGCAAGGGTCTTTGTTTGCATTTGAGTACCCATAGAAAAGCATACAGATGCTTATTGTTTTCCCTTAAACATTTAATGAGGCACCCTTAAACATTTTTAAAATGTCTCATTACACGGGCTTAATGAAAGTCATTATTTTTTCTTTTATAAGCTGACAGCATATATAGCATTTCATTGGAACGTCACTCACATAAATTTCACATTTTGGCAATTAAAATCCCAACGAGCTCACGCAAAAAATATCCAATTGAAGCCATTTTCTTCCCGGTGAGGATTTCCAAACAAAATTCCCCGAAAAAAGGGAAGAAATTAACGACCTGGTGGTATAAAATGCACCCTTCGAGATTTGATTGTGAGGAATTTTTATTGATGAGAGGGACCCAAAGTACAAACATTTTCTTCCTTTTTGCTACTCAAACTCCCTTATTGTTGATGCAGACGCCCATTTTGATAGGAATGAATTCACAATCAAAAGAAGAAATTAATAAAAATTTTGCTGAAAAATACTTTGTATAAGGATTATACAAAAAAGGGGGTAAGTTTTCTTGGTGGGTATTAACTTTTCAAATATCACAACTTTTATGCCTTTTACGACACTTTTGAAATGACTTTCGGAAGGTACGTGAAGATTACTCTATAAATAATATTAAAGAAAATTGAATAAGTAGATTTTTATGACCACTTAAAAAGAACATTGTATTCATTTTGGCCGTTATTTTGGGATATATTTAAAAAATGCGACACAATCCCATCACATTCAATGGGTTTCGATACAAAGTAAAACGCGAATATAGCTTGGTGCTGTATAATAATTAGACCCGTACAGAAATATTCAAATTTTACTTTGGTGGAGCTTCATTTTCCAAAAGAGCACTTCAGCATTCCAATTAGAATGCAGAAATATGCTGATATTTTCCAGATATGCTGTATAGGAATGTTTGTAATTTCTCTATGAAGCTGAATCTCTTTAATTGGGATAGTTTCTATGCGAATGTGGTGCAATGAAATAGCAGGAATCTCTTTTGCAAAAAAATCCCCATAAGTTCACAAGTGGAAGTAGAGGAATCGTGCTTAATTTCATATTTTTCTCCCACCGAGCACACCTCACATTTGCAAAGTGTTTCACAATTTTATTACAAACTCCCTGGGGCTAGTATTGTTATCAACCTCATTTGGGGATCATTTCTCTCAATGACAGTACTTGAAAGTTTTTCTCTTTGGCACACGGCGAGAGGGGGGTTGGAAATGTGAAAAAGTGTATGCCAGTGACCATTTCTAATGGATTTTCCGTCTTTCACTCTTCGTCATTTTCTTTTGCTTCTGTGTGTGGAAAATATGTTCACTCACAATCCCTCTAATACAAAATTGGTGTACTCTAATCGAATTGTTGCAGCCACTTGAGCACGATTCATCGCTTGCGAAGGAAAAACATAAAATACCCCAAGAGTGTATATTTTCAAGATGTTGCCCCTACTCCCCTAATTTTCCCCACATTTACTTAATTCCATTTTGACAGCAATCGTAGAAAAATGCCAAGAAATATATTGAAGAGTCTTTGTTTCAAATTCATGTTGATGTTGGAAAAAAAATAGTAGGTATCACAGGGGAAATTCTCATCTCCTTCAAATGACCAGCAGGGCTTTGGTTCAGAAATTCAATTATACCCTCCAAGTATGGTTATCACCACTCAATGCATCGTGTGTGTCCTTGCAGTTGGCTCAATAATTTGATTAGAAGACGAATAGGATTTTCCCATGGTGATTGAAATTAGTTTCACCTCTGGCAACATACTTCGTCGTCACCTTCGCTGTGATTCACCAATGTGAACTCTATGCGTTTAAATTAAGGACATTTGTTACGTAACAGAGAATACAGGGAGATGAACAATGTTGTAGAATCGTCACAATGTCTTCTCCTTCAATCATCATCATGCCAGACGAGGGCGAAGGTAATCCGATACCTAAAAAGAAATTTGATTACATGCCGGAGACAACTGATGCAAACCGTGAAAGATTCAATCCACGGTACAAGGCAAAAAAATGAGTACCAAAATGAACTTATTAGATGACGTGTTTAATTTCATTGAAGGGATATTAATCTTCAAGTGGGGGACATTTTTTCCAGCCACACTCGAACTCGGATAACTTAATTTGTTGAATTTATCTTCACTCCATCAAGCCGTAATCGTACCTTTTGGCCCCTCCTCGGAGACAATCTGTTTTGTCTCATTTAACCGAAGACTTCCTTGTATGTAGAGAAAATTAATTTAGACAGGGCTTTTATCACAGAGAGCACAGATGACCCATGAAATTCACTATAGGAGCACGTGAACGATTATTGGTGTCACCAGGAAAAATTTAGGATCATTTATTCACCAATTAACTCAATTGGCGTATAGAAAGAATCTCTGTAACTTTATAAATAAATGTTTTAAAATTAAGGGTAATACTTAAATTTCATGAAGTTTAATTACATCTTTCTACTAATTTTCAATTGTCTCAGAAACATCGATTTAGATAGATTTCGCAGATTTCGCACATTTGATGAGAAATTTCTTCTTCAATGATTTCCCTTCAGAGATAAGCGTGTGTCCCTGCGTATCTTCTCAAACTCGCAACAATGACCAAAGTGTTTGATCAAATATCGTCATCGACACGATTCAATAAATATTACCACGGCATTGCTTTCACTCAACAGCAGAGACCCAAAACATGAAATTAAATGGAATCAAAGAGGGTGGACAACCACTACTAATTGGTATTGACACTATCCGATGGTCAACCCTGTTTGTTTTCGGCGTTCGCAATTACGGGTTTGGCGTTTGTCCTGGTAGATGCGTCTGTGGCCACCCAATGTATTTGCCTAACGTACGTGCGTCTCACACTGTATGTTTGCCAATAACACTGCTGAAATTTATGAGAATTGTCCATCGCAACCACACCACGCGATACATCTTTACCCTATACGCATACGAGGATGGACCAAAAGTTCCCGAGATGGAACTCGCAATATTTTCTATGGACAATTTCTGGTCATGAAGTCACAATCAGATTAAGATCGTCTGCCTCTGGTAGGGCTCATTGAACAATTTCTCAAAATCTTCCAAGTGTATGTAATTTTTTTGCAACGTTCCATATCTTCTGCGCTTGATCTCTTGACCAAATAATATATTTATTCACTTCTTTTTTGGGAGTGGGACAATCTCATTTTTCGAGAGTACAATGAATACATGTCGAACAATAATTATATAGCACCATGTCAATTGATTCTCATGTATAGTTTCTCGTATATTTACTTTGGGCAGTATACCAAATGACATGATTTATGGTATTTTGTCATGCATCTTCCAGTCAAATTATTCAATAATCGAGTGATAATGTAAGAACCCCCCCCTAAAACGTTTGTTCAGAAATTCATGCCTAAATCAACAAACTCCTGAATTTTTGCCATTGCACGAGGGGTGCATCAAAGTGGTGTGTCTGAGAATAATTTGTACGCCTGTGAGAATTTCCAAAAATAATGAAAATGAGATTGTTAACCACACATCAAATGGTGAGGAGAAATGCAGGCAAAAATTTTTGACGAAAAAGCCGGGAATTCGATATTTTGTCGGCAAAGACTGGACACATCCTATTTATCTCAATTTAGGGGCCACGTGTCTTGGTCGCGTGGCATGATAATGACCATGGCAAAATAAATAAATGCAAGAGGCTTCTGCTCTATTGATAACGCATTAGCAGCAAGCTGGAGTGCCCATGAGGAGGTGTCCATTGTCCTCACCACATTATGCACACCGAAAGTAATGATGACTCTGATAATCATTTACTATCCCGTTGAGTTAATATTGTGTGCCGCCAAATATGCATTACATTCGTCAATTTGATATGGTCATAAGATGAAATTAATGTTTTTCCTCATATTTATGTTTTAGATACATGACCAAAAAAAAATTAGAAGAAAATTAAAATTATGGGTAAGATGTAGGTACGTTTTTTCGAAGCTTCCTCAGATTAAATTTTTATCACCAATTTATGTAAATGCAACATTTCCACAAAAATCCATACCATTGCATTAACCCTGATGATGGTCATTAATCTATTTTAGTTTAAATTTTAGTGCAATTACCATATTCTATAACAAGGATATTTACCTCTAGTTGATGAAACTTGTCAATAATTTTGTATGACACACAATTCAATTAGTGTACAATCATCGGAGACAACACTCACAACACCATTCGGAACATTATTCAGATGAGAATACCGAAATTGGCGCCAGCTAAACAGTGATTGAATGAGACTGAATGATTAGATGATGCATTTCGCAGCCCGCTCTGAAATGATATCTCATTGCCATAGGGGATGATGGTCCCAAATGTAATTTGAAATTTATAGTGAATTCCTCATCCAATTGATAGTGGGTGTGCGAGAGTTAGATGATTAAACGTTCACTCGAGGAGATTTGAATAATTAACAAACACCGATTTATTAGATCCTGCCGCATTGGGATTTTCATTTGGGCCTTGTCGTGGATTGGAATGCAAAGGGGAAGGATTGGTTTGGTGCAGCGGGGATTTTCAAATCAACCTCCCTGGCAATTTGTAGTTTGTCGCTGGAATCACATTGAAATATGCCTCGTAGTTGAGTTTTAATCCTGAATTATGAATAGGATTGCAATTGATACAAATATGACTTAATGGAATCCAACTTCATACGTGTAGCCATGAGTTAAACGTGATTCCAATAAAATGTATCCAATTTGGTTTATCTAAAACTAGTAGATGAGTGAACAATATTTGAAATGGAATTAGTCATTCGGTACATTTGGTCATACATAATACTAGAAATAATGTCCTCTAGTAATCCTTGTGGATTTCTGTGTGAAAAGCCAGACTAGAGACGGTTTTATATGCAACTGCACTAATTCATACGTGGAACGTGGTCACGTATCGTATTCCTCATAAAAGTGTGAAATCGTTTCGTTGTCCTCGCACACGGAGTTATACCACTAAACTGAACCGTTTCTAATATGAAAAAAGCTACTTGCTGCAATTCCTGAATTCCTGTTAGTCTCTCTCTTTTACCGAAACCCCAATTTCTGTGGACACATTCATAAGAATTTTTATTACCTTTCGACTTCTCAACGGATCGGACATTCATATGCAGTGTATACGCTACAACGCGGTCAATTCGAGACGATAATAATTTCATATTTCTATAATGCGAAAAGCACTAAAAGGCAAGTTTCATTTCTCATAAATATGTTGCACTTTTATTACCAAATGCACAAAGTTCCAGTTCCTGCGCACTTTCCTTCTGTGAAGGAATTGACCGGTAGTGGTCAACTCAATAACTCAATGTATCATCTTTTTACGAACTTGTACTCAATGGGTTCCCATATTCATTGCACTTCCCATGCTATTGAGATAATAATTTTGGACAATTCACCACGAAATTTTATGGCATCACTCGTAAATCTCTCTCCTTAGTCATGCTTTCTTTAATTGGTATGACCAATTCAACTATAAACGACGCATTTAAATGCGGGAAATTACCATTTCAAGACATTCAGAGACGCTTAGAAAATAAAGTTAGAAAAATTATGGGAATTTCGCCAAACATTTCCTCAACATTGTGGTTTATAGAAATTTATTGCAATGAGATAAAACATTCTAAGGGTGGGTGACAAATTGTGTGTCTCCATTTGAATTCTCTCCGATACTTTTCTCCTGATCCTCAATTTTGAACCATTTATAAATGTAATTTTAATATACTACAATACATACGTAATTTCTATTAATGCAAAATTGAGCAGAATTGTCGCAGTTCTAATCTTATGTATTTTGAGAGCTAAAATTGCTATGATTAACGAGACTATTTTTACAGTACATCAACATCAAGAAATCAACGTCTTATTAAATGCGAATCTCGTCGCTGGTGTCATCATAAGAAATGATGATCTGAAAAGAAATGGCAAGAACTAATCATCAGGAATTATTAACAAAAAAAATCGTTTTCGTTGCTTTCAAATACATATATCATGAATGATTTGAAACACAAAAATTCAAAATTCATTTTAACAAACGTCTTTCCCATTTTGAAGCACACTAAAAGCCAAACAGGTAAGAACTACGCAAAATCCCAGCAAAATCTCAAAGAGAAGTAATTACGGTGATTTGAATAGTCGAGGTACATCCCATGCAACAGTGTTGCATAACAAAGTCTTTATGGTGTCGTCCAATAAACCCACGGATTTATATGTTATTTTGTTTGGAAAAGGTCGCAGCTCGTAAAAAGCATCATATAAAAACACAGCGCATAAATTATCCATATTTCAGATGATTTTATACTCATCCAAGAGAGTCACAATTTCGTCGCACAATCAACCAATTCCATCACCTCGCTTCCCTTTATTTTCATCAACCACCCATAATATCTTTTCCCACCGTGATGAATCCAGGAGGTCCTTACATGACAATCAGGTTTTTGGAAAGAAGCGTCACTGCGAGTTTCATTTCTTATTCGTCAATAAGCGATTTGAGTCAACCGTCTCTATTTTACTATGCTGAGAAGAAAAGAAGCAACGCAGATAAAATCAGCAACAATTTAATCCATTTTATTAGTCCGCTTTTTTTTTCAACACAACTCAGGAGGGAAGAATATTATTACATCAACGTCATATTTCCATTTACACGTCCCAGAGTCACATTAAAATCAGCCTTTGTGCCGGAATTTCAATACAGAAGACCATTTGGGAGACATTGTCCTTTTTGCATATCCATCCCTCTTATGACAGGTAACAATGCAGTGTCCTTCCATTCATCCATACAATGTTGAAGTAATTTCCCGAAAAAGACAACATTCCCTAACCCTCCCCTATCTCATGTTAATAGATCGCACTGGCCAAAATGTGGACCCTCTTAGCCAAAGCCAAAAAATTATTGTCGATTTGCAAACAAATTGAACCTCTCACATGGACTCAAACTCGTTTCTATTGTTACAAATTTGACTTTTATTACTATTTGTGGTGGTCACTTCTAGGTGATATTTGCTTATCCATTTCCCTCCTATATGCTACTATACAGAACATTGTTGCAGTTTAACTTTGAGAGACAAGAAATAACAAACTTTATGACATCAATGAGCATATTCGAGGTTTTTTCGTTGCACCTCTCCAGCTGTGTGTTTTTCAATCTCTTGCATTTCTCACCATTTGACTCTTTCCACAAAATACCCAAATTAGACGCGATTGATAGTTTAACGACATGGGAATATTTCCCCCTTTTTGTGCTTCTGCTTTCTGAAGCTCGCGGTGTTGTTGAGAAATGAGCATTATATAGTAGAAATCGATAGGTTCTTCCATTCTTCAGTTCACACCTCTTTAAATAAATATTTTTAATTTTTTTTCATATTTCTTCAATTTCTTCTAAGTTTTGTTAACTTTTTAAATTAAATTCTTTAATTGTCTTATCGATGATGAATAATTTTAGTCCAATAATTCAATCTTACAATTCAAAATATTTTTTTAATAAAAGTTTGTGAGCAGTCAACAAAGTTAATTAACTCTGGTTCTATGTATTTTCTTCCAAATTAAAGGGGAATTTAAACCTTTTGGGTATTGTTAAACGATTGAACAGTACAAAAAGCAATCCATACCCATTGAAATCATTCAAGTGTGACAAATAAAGCAATGTTCACCATTCAAAAGAGACATAATGTATGTTTTGAGTTGCAACTGCAAAAGGGTTGTTACGGATTTAAAGTATCAGCTTTTTGATGCGCCTGCCTCCCAAATTGAACTGCAAAATTTTACCAAATGTCACCAATAAAATCAATCACATAAAGAATGAAACAGCCAAAGTTTTCGTACAATTTCCTGCAAATTGCACTGCTATATAGCATTGTCCTCGATGGCATTTTCACATTTCTGTGACGAATAATTAATGGTTTGCTCATAGAGCCTCGTGCCTTTGCCATGTATGGCGTGTGTGCGAAGACCCCAAAACGATTAAGTGGAGGATTTTAATCGTGTCTGAGAGCACAAGGTATGATCCAGATTAATGTTTGCCCGGTGAAGTTAATTAAAGCTCCGCAGAGTATCGGGGATGTTGGGGATGAAAATAGCCAAAACGTGCACAGACATTGGGCCTTTTTGGATATGCAAATGATGTCATCAGTTATCGCTGAACATTATCTTTATTCATTTTGTCAATGTCCACCGCACTTTGCAGTGTGAGTCGATATGCATATGGAAATTACATTTGTACGGGGGTGACGGTGAGATTGATTGCTTCCATTTGCTGAAAGCTTCCCTGATTTTACCATCAACTGCTTTTTCGAATTAATGTGAACAATCTTCCTAAAAACAAAATTGCAGATTTTCTACAACAATAAAAAGAAAACACGATTTTTTATTATAGTAGTGCATATTTGTATGTCTTAAAATATGAATTCTAAACCTATCAATACTCTATCTCTGAATCCGGACAAACAAAGAAATGTGTGGAAAACGGATAAATCTTTTGATAAATGACCAATGTCCTTCAACCCTTGCATCCCCTTAGAAAGTGTAAACTGTGAAAATCCGTGTTAATTTCATCCCTTAACATGTGTCCAAGCATGATAATGACAAAGCACAAATTTATCAGGACGTTGTCCACTCTCCAGCTTGTCACCCAGAAATGATGTCTGTAAATAATCTTTGGGACATCCCGGACGCTGATCCTCCGGGCTTGAGATATTTGACATGACACAGGAGAAGACTCTACCGGAGATTGACAAACAATGCTCGGGGTCACCCCTTTTTGGAAACAAATTCCCTTGGGAGAACGGTGGGAATTGGTCATCGGTCAACTGGTCAGTCAATTGGCATGGATGTTCACGTGAGAAAGGCAACAAAGGCTTTCATAATTTGATAACTCAACTGCATATTTCATGCTCTTGATGACACACACAATTTCCAGCAGCATTGCCACATCGTCGGAGCCAATTGTCCATGAACTGAGTATGGGGTATTCCAAAGAAACAGGGGATTTTCGCCCAACATGAGAATCTGTCGTGAAAATAGCATAAGAGATCTGGAAAATCTAATCCTTGCACTTGGCAATAACAGCACGATAATCCCTTCGTTTCACACAAAAGATTATCATCCATTTGTGCGACAAATATGCAATAGTTTGCACATGAACAAAGTCAAATTGCTCTTTTAGAATCCCTGCTCAAGGATACACACAATGCTAATTTTGCGCATTTGCAACAAATGGAAATAAATGACAATTATTTGCATTACTCCTTGGGAATTTCATCCCAAAGGTAACGCCATATAATAGTGGGTGAGACGGGTGAGGTGCAAAAATTATTCAAACACCATCTCAATTCCATTCATTAATTTGATATTAATCCTTTGATCATCTATATAGCTATGTGTCTTATGTGTATATTACTTTTACAATATTTATAATGGTATCAATTGGTATTATGAGACTTCCTCTTAATGCCTGAATTAGAAAAAAATAAGTGTTTACGCCACTGGCGAAAGTATTTCCCGCCAATTGCCGAAATTAAAAAGGGCGCCAAATTTCTCTCCAAAAATGCATCAATAGCCATCTCTCTTCCTCCTGTACTAACCATCTCCCTCTAAACTCTTATTCTCTTTGGGGGCAATGACCCCACAAATTCACAGTTCCTTTTCCTTCACAATTTTGTACATTCTCAGTTATAATTAAGAGCCTTTTGTAAATTTCTTGTCACTCTTGAATAAAATTTGGTAGAAGCAACGTCGTGTGGATTTTTCTTTAATTTAACTTCAAGAACTTTCTGTGGAAATAAAGCCTTTAAATAAAGTAAAATTTCTTATTATTTGAGTGGAAATTGTGTGTGAGCCGTGAAGCATCTGGAGAAAACCCAAGGAATTTGGAGAAAGAAGAAGCGCATCATTCCCAACATTTTCTGGCCTTCGCGCCGGTTGGAGTTTATTAATTGTGTCTTCTCTTGAAGGTAATTCAGTGGTATCTTGGTGGCTTTCATTGGGCAGGAGGTTCTGGGCAGAATTGACATTAATCCATTCGTGCAATATCATTCAAAGGTAATCTATTATTGGGGATTCTGAGTGGGCGAAGGAAGTTGCCAAAATCAATTCTAATTCTTTTCTGATATACTCTCAAAGGTAACCAACATTTTCTGGTCCTTCGAGCCGGATAGAGTTTTAATCATTGTGTTCTTCTCGTTGAAGGTACATCTCAGAGGGCTTGTAATTGGGGAAAGTGACGTGGGAAAATTGAATCTAATTCTTGTGCTATCTCATTGAAGGTATCTTGGTGGCTTTTCATTGGGCAGGAGGTTCTGGGCAGAATTGACATTAATCCATTCGTGCAATATCATTCAAAGGTAATCTATTATTGGGGATTCTGAGTGGGCGAAGGAAGTTGCCAAAATCAATTCTAATTCTTTCCTGATATACTCTCAAAGGTAACCAACAATAAGTTATCTAAAAGACATTTTAGTTATCGAAATTCACTCAAAAGATACGAAATTTGGAGTTACACAAACGTTTACTCGACCTCACGGAATTTTGTAAGATATGTACCATCCAACCTATATATAGTAACTTTCATTCATAATATTAAGAGTACCCCTAAACATGGCAGGAGTGATATGAAAATAGTATATAGGGTGGTCAAGATAAGATGGACCGTTCTTATGGGCTAAACCTATAAAAGCGGTCCATGTTATCTTGACCATCCTATATTTCAAATAAAATTTTAGAATAAATACAATAATTAAGGAATTCAGTTTCCATGACCTTGCAAGCTTAATTCATCCAACTCTTAATCACTTCTGCTACAGATGCACCATGACTCAATATCCACCGCCCAGCAGTGTCATATTGGTCTGCATGCAGATGCTATATTCTTATACGATCAAACGTAACCTTGGCATTTGATTTATGAATCACGCAAAAGAACAATCAAAGAGAATGTCGTTAGCGAAGTACAATTTTATGTCTCTTAGCTTGTATAGTTCCACAGCGAAAAATAGCTTCAACATAAAATGTGTAAAAATATTCTCTCGTCTCCTCATTCATACGATTTTCTCATGACAAAGCACATTGATTGCATTCTAGAGTACAAACAAACAAGAGGACAAAAATATATATATTCCGATGAGGACGCTTCTTGTTTTTTTTTATCAATTCATACAGAGAAACTTGAGGAAAACCCTTTTTGTCCCAGCCATTGTGTCTGATCAGTGAAGTAGCAATTATTGGTGGCACAGATTCACTGTTGTGACACCATCTGTGACAAATGGATCCTTAACTCAAAGGACTACTTCTTGTCTGTGTAGTGACAACAATAAAAAAAAGAAACAAGGCAAATAAAAGTCAGTGGGTTGAATTGAATTAGTGTCTTCAGGAGACGCGGGCACTCTCGCACAAAAGGACCGTTTAAAATTTTTACAAGAAATGAAGACTCATCCATGGGAATTATTATCCTCAACTCTTCGCGTCAGCTCAATTCTGCGGAGGGTTGTGCTTCGGGTGAACAAGGAGGAACCCTCGAAACCAAAAAGTGATAGAAAACATCCGCCACAAATTGAACATGCACTTTAATAAGGATTAATAATGTGTCTCCTTTTTTATCCCTTAACTACCCCTTCGTGTGTTGATTCCATTATCTAAATTGCAACACATCATTTTTCAAAAAGACGAAAACTATCCAGGAATTGTACAATCTATAAGACTGAAAACACCCTTCTACCCTTCTATGCGCAATACAGCCCGTATTTTACATTTTTTTTGCATTCATGCACATTTTTGTAGCTAAAAAGGCCTGAAGATTTCAACTTGTCATTAATAAAAAGTGTCAATATCATTTTAAAATGTATTTTTGTACATTTTCCAGACACACTGGTCGAAGGGGTGAAATTTATTGATCCATGTTGACACTGGATTATCTGTTCGCTTCTGGTATGATTTTATTATCTCAAATCAAATACATTTGACAGATATGATTTATTGAATTCTTTCAAAATTTAATGGTTATTGTGGGGAAGTAATTTTTCACGAGGCTACTGGCAAAAAGAAATCCATAAAATTCTCTGAAAAGATGAGGAAACACGATATCTGCACCCGGGAATAAATTCATTTCCCAAAGTCAAGTAAAAAAGGACGAAAACGCAATCTAAAATACTTTTATTTGTGCGCCCAATAAAACACTCGACTTCTCCTGAGCAATATCGGGTTTATATTTAGAAAGAAAAATCCTAATAAATGATATCTTAATATAATTGTAGCCTATAAAAACATGAATTATTGCGTCTATTAAAAAAATCTTTACGTGAGGGACTTCCCTTTGTGTGACACGAAACGGCACTTGCAATAAAATTCTTTAAAATGATTTTAAGAAAAATTATGTGGCTCCTTACCGCCTCTTCTGCAGTTTTATTCTTTTGTAAACTATTGCAACAAAGAAGGAGATGCATTTCTCATATTAATACTGTCAGAGGAATGCCAAAGTCATAAAATTATTCAATAAGCTCGTGTGTCAATTTTTGGAATTTTATTATTATATTTAACTCAAAAGTTTGCTACTAAACTGTGGAATCGATATCTTCCATCTTTCAATGAAAGGCGGAATTGGGGAAGGTAACTTTCATAGTAACTAATGTACACCCAACCAACAAAAGTCAGAAGAAATCAGTAAAATTGTTTCAGGCCTTTCAGTAAAATCTAATTTTATTTTTAAAAAAAAAATTGAATTCATAATTTTAAAAATTAGTTTTCTTAGTTGCAAAACAATCCTTTAACTTTTTCTCAAAAGACAAAATCGAATGTTTCTCCCTTGTGCAAGCTCACAAAAATTGACATATTGCTTAAGAACAGTTCAGTATATTTCTGCTAGTCGTTACGAATTAGACACATTATTACTAATTCACTAAAATGAGATTTTCAAACTCATTTGGATTACACTCTGCACTCTCCATAGCACAGAAGTTTCCCTGCAATTTTACTCACAACTCCGTGAAAGTTTCTTTATTGCTCCACTTTTGTGTTACTCAACCATCGAAGTCCCCATCCATTTTCCCACCGAGAAAATTCTCGAGAAGCTACGTGACTTGAGCTAGGGAGGAAATCTCCTTTCATGACAAACAACCTTCTTGCACAGTTGTTGGAGTGCAAATGGAGGAATTCAATTAGGAAATGTTTTAATTTCCTGTCGTCCAGCTTCAATTTCCTTCCACTTGTGTGCTTTTTTCTCAAACTACCCGCAATCTCTGTCAACCTTTAGAAGGTCATCCACCAATGAGTCAAGTGATTCTTTCTTCTTGAGTGCTATACATGAACTCTTGGTGACAAAAGATGAATTCGTGAGTGAAAAGATGGTGGGAAAGTGGGAAATCTTGTACATAGCAGATGAATGGAAGGGAAATGTGTGGAGGAAGCACATGTTTTCACGGTGAAGGTAACTCTATGTTTAAAAATGCTGCATATTTACAGAGATTAGATTATCTCGTCTGATGGGTTTCTCCTTGGGTTGCCAGAAACCTTCCCGGAGGGTGGATGAGAGAAGTTTTTCGACGAGAAAATTTTCAGGTGGAAAGGACATAAAAATTTAATAGGGAGAGACAAAAGATTTCCCTGGGAAATTTTCTATTATGGATACATCTTGTGAATTTTTATTCAAACATCACAGAGAATGTTGGCGAGATTGAAGGTTAAAGAAAATATTACGTTTCACGTAGAAAGTCAAGGTAATGTTTGTTGAGTCTACATCTTACAGGGAAAACTTCGCTTGTATCTTCAATATTTTTTTTTTTTTGTTAAATGTACATATGTATTTTTTGTCTTTTCATCTCGATTCTTGTCTCCTGTAAAAAACAATGGTATTATAAATGTATTAAATTTTATTAGGTACCCGCACTTCTAAAAATCTCATCTGCACACTCTCATGCATACTCCATAGAATTTATGTGCATTTTGACTGACATTTACAGCTCTGGCAGCAACTCCTGATGATGGGTGACGATTTTGATTAATGATATATTTTTTACAGCACTTCACAAATTCAGCCTCCAGCAAACCATCAATTTAGGAAGTGTAAAAAAAGACTAACAACACATCGTAATTTTTATTGCACCTCCACACGATGCACAATTTCAGACCTTTTTAATAATCCGGCTGCAGTATGACAAAATTATATCTCCACCATAAATATTGCACTTTATTTAATTAAACCCACTCAATGGTTATTTTTTCAATTGATCATTAACACATTATTTCTATATGAAATAAGAGAATTATTTTTTTTATGACAAACACGATATATTCTCAATGTGTTATTCTTCTACATTCAACTATATATAAAGTTATTGGTTCTTCTTTTTTAGTCATAAAAGAAGCCTAAATTGTGATTTACACGCATCTTTTTATGATCTATATTACTTAACTTAATTGATTTAAATGTACAAGTAGATGATGGATATTTCAATGGAGATTCTAGGCAAATTGTACTGCAATGGTAAATCAGAAATTCTATCTTAACTAAAAGCCTTATTATCAGTTTTAACTTTAAATATAAATTATATAATTCTTTTAAATTGTTATTTTAAATTTAATTTGATTCACCTTCTAATTGATCTTAAATATGATATTTTAACGTTTTCTTTAGATACCGATTAAGAATATCTCAATAATTCAGTAATTCATGAATCTAAAATAAGAAAATAATAGACCTAGACAGATATTAGTTCGAAGCAGTCTACAATCTTGAATCTCAATGATCACTATCACAATTCCACCGCACTTAATGAATCAATTCTCCGGTCTTTTTCTCTTACATGAGATCAAGCCCCGATAGTGTTTTGTCGGTGAGCCACTGTAATTGTAAAATTATAGTCTGAAAATCGTATTTTAATTGGGTTTGCCGCATTTGAGGTACACGCGACTTTCCTCTAGGCAAAAAAGTGCGCTCGAGTGAATAATTACTTATCTCCATCCACATCAGCATCATCATCTGTCATCCGAGGCATTTGCCATGCAGACCAGGTTAATTGCGGAATGAAATATGCGTTCAATGGAAGCAATTGTCATGCACTTCCTAAAACTACGAATAGCGATATGGACTTATATCATCTCAAATGATACGTGCTATCTAGAATGGTCACATATGTTGACTCTGCGGCACCGTAATTACCGAGAAAGCATATGGTGATAAAAACAAACAGCGTCACAAATTGCGGTGTACGCTACCTTACATGGAATATACCAACCCCCATTTTCCAATAGATTCATCTGTAAGTGACTCACATGGAGGGCAAAAACATACAAAAAAAGAAAAAAAAACGAAATAATTGCAATTGGACTTGACAGGGACTCAGACCAACAGATTCGAGTGCCAGGTGCCAGCTTTGAACTTCTCCCTTTCTGTCCAAGAGTTTTGAAAGCTCAAGGGTAGCTTTACACAGATCGAGTAGGGTGTATGTAAGGTACCAACCACATTTTCACACCCCGTAAATTCGATTTTGATGTGCACAAACCATGGATCGCATGCAATATCCTTGAAAATGCTTCGAATTTATGCAGTCGATTTAATTCTTGTGCGAGAAAGCTTTCTCCGGGGAGCATTTGCACACGCTGCCATCAATTTAATTATCAAAGTCAGGTTCAGTGAAACCGAATGGCATTCAACTCGAGAAGTTCTCCCTATAAAACAAACCCCCACACTTATTTACTTATGCGGCACAACCATCTCGTAAATCCAAACATTTAGTGTCTGTGTTGCTTAACATGAAGCTCCAAAGTACTTTATGGTCCCCAACACAGCAAACTTACATATCATTTCCAATAATGTAATTGAGCTACAACCCATTTCTCATTCCGCGTTTCGCATTTTCCCGCCAAAGTTGAGGGTCTGCACAGGCAATTTCTTCCTCTCTACCATCATAATATGCTTCCTTCAGGGCATTGGAATACATAATAAGGGTGGGGTATTTGCGTTGAGTGCTTATGTAAATCATCACACAATTAATATTGTTACGCGGGAGTTTTTCTGCCGTACGATGCACCCTGACGAAAATGTGAGACGATGAGACTCAGTGAGGTAGCCGGAAGGAAAAGACTTCGGTTTAACTCAAATGATCAGATTTATTTCAGGCTTCAATTTATGTGTTGTACAGGATGAGCTTCGTGCTCTGATATTTCGCTGCTGTTCTCTGCGACGGCGCAGGATAATTCTCTTGCTGCGTAGATGTGCGCCCAATTTCCTCTGGAGACTCAAACGATGGGGCAGCTTTCGTGTCGATGTGAAGATGAAGTTCTCAAGGCGCTCTAGCAATGCGGGCGTCTCTTGATGTTCTGTAGCAAATGTTTCAAAAGGAAGCTCAAGCGATGCGGGCTTCGTCCTGATGGTGTGCAGATGTTGATGTCAAGGCGCTCTAGCGATGCGGGCGTCTCTTGATCGTGTGCAGATGTTGATGTCAAGGCGCTCTAGCGATGCGGGCGTCTCTTGATGATCTGTAGAAAATGCCCAGAAGGGAGCTCAAGCGATGCGGGCTTCGTCCTGCTGGTGCATCAACGATGTTCTCAAGGCGCTCTAGCGATGCGGGCGTCTCTTGATGATCTGTGTTGATTTCTACGATGTTCTTGCTCGACCCGATTTCGGGGAGACTTTCCTGCTGTATGCTCGACCCGATTCCGGGGAGGCTTTTCTGCGCTGGGGATGATTTCTGGCTCGACCCAATTCGGGGAGACTTTGCTGTGCTGGGGATGATTTCTTGCTCGACCCAATTCGGGGAGACTTTGCTGTGCAGCTGCTTTGTCCCTCGTTGAGAGCTCTTGAGGTGGGTCCTTGGAGGTCCTTCCTCGTTGGCGGCGCACCGCTGAATGCGTGAAGATCGCTTGCGTGTACCGCTTATATAGGCACTGCGGCACACGGCGATCCTTCTTCTATTTCACTCCCTCACGTTGTCTGGAAGTTTCCGTCTGCGTCACTGTAGGGTGTCTCTCTTTTGGACACGGAGTGACGCATCTTTCATCTCTCTCACTCGTTGGCAGGATATTTGCTCGCTGGCTTCTCAAAAATTGGCGGATATTGCCAGCGAGTCAAATTAATTCTTATTAGTTGAAAAATTATGGAAATTGTAAAAAAAAAAATGATTTTCGCGGGGAATTTCGGCAATTTCGTAACAATATTATTGAAGTGCAAATTAGATATTAACACAAAACTCATGCTTATATCTATAAAAAAAAACTATCAAACAGTACCTATTTTTTATTTTATAAAAAAAATATATTTTTGTTAATTCAGAGATTCCCAAAATATTTAATTTAGAATTAAATCGATTTTTCGCTGAATATTCATGACATTATCATGATTTTTTGTAAGTTTTATTCTTTTTTCTAGCAGTATAAATCAACATACGCGCAGGAACAAAGAAAAGCGCTCCTTAAATCTCTTTTAACATTTCGTTTCCCTTAATGATTAAACCCATAAGAATTTTATTCTCTGTTTCAAGCTCTAAAATCCCCAAAATTTAATGCTATGTGGCCCCATTCATTAAATCACGATGTGCTTCGATGAATACAAAAAATATCCCTCTTACTTCAAGGAGACAGAATTTCATTCCTTTCTCCCCCATCCATAAAGCACTATCAGTGCGGTAAAGACATCAATCTTTGGGTGCAGGAAAGTTCGCGCCTTTTGATGAGGCACTAAAAATGCCATGGAAGAAAGCAAACATGAAACTTTTCTAATCAAAAGCAAAAGCATACAAAGGAGACAGTGTTAAGGAGTGAAAAGGAAGAAATATACGGAGGAGACATGAAATAGGTGATGTCGCACGAAAAAGCACCTTGACCCAGGTCATAGACGGTGTAATCGTTATTTACGTGGAACTTATTATTTATTCATTTATGAGTCGCGAGGTGGTGTCATTAAGGATGAGAATTAAAGTCGTAGAGAAAAGAGCGAATTCGACGAAAATGTACAATTTTATGTTATTATTTATGCATATTCTTCGTGCTAGTGAATCGAATGTAGAATGAAAATATTCTCACATTAAAAATAATGTCTCTTGTATCACATAATGGGGAGTCACCAGAGAGCCAATGACACTATTGTCTCAAGAGTTCGCGCCACAAGCGAAATATAACCCACCATTTTTGTGGCAATTGCTCTATGGTGAATGTCTGTCAGCCACAAGGAATGGATAAGGGAAATGAATGGTTCATACAATTTCCATGGAACCATACAAAAGGAGTTTAGATTTATTTTAGCAATTAAACAGGACTTTGTTCTTCTGTAAGTTTTGCTACAATTTTGTCCATGAATTTGTGGAGGACACAAAAATATTGTATACCAAAAGCAGGAGAATGTCTTGAGATTGTGACACTTTTATGAATGAAATTTTCCATCGAATAATGCTATTTTCACCAAGGGGTTAAAAGTTTTTTTTTTTTTCAAAAGACTTTTTATTGTACTAAAATTATTTTTTTATAAGTTGCATTACAATGTTTTTTTGTAATTGTCTGTTTTAAATTATTATCAGTTTAAATGTTCAATTAAACAAACAAGCTCATAAAATTCGATAACAAAACAATTTTACAATCAACTGAAAACTCATTGCTTCTCACCCCTTGAATTTGGAGCAATTCCTCTTATTTGCCAACAATATCGCGATGTAGGGAAAACCTTCACACAGCGTGTGTACATAAATTAAGGGTTGAGAGTTTTATAGCCAAATTGTTGCACTTTTGCATTCTGTTCTACGTGCTAAAACTTCTGAATTTATACATTCGAAAACTTCATTAGCACATTCGCTGAATGCATTTAAATGGAAGGAGGCAACATTTTAGAAAATCAATTTATTGGAAGGAATTAACATAACAAACCTCGAACACATTGAATCTCTCAATATTGGATGAATCGATAAAAGTCAGTGAATAAATTAAAAATTTCGATTGGGGTGCGGGGTTGTGTTGCATTAAACATAGCGTATATTTCCCTAGGCTAGAATTCGATTGACGTATCTCTTGGGAATCAGCTCGATCAAACAATTTGTCGTCAGTGAGTGGAAAAATAGGAAAAATATATTTTTAACAATTTAGTCAAATAAATCAGTATAAAACATCTTTTGCAGAATACGGGCAGACAATGATGTGTTTGGTTTATTGAATGTGCCCTCGAGGCGCGAAAATCAACCCCTAGCCCTAAAATTATCCCGTCATTATACATGGAAAGAGTTGAAAATCAACCCTTATATTTCTTCCTCATTGTTGTGATGCTTGTCGCAATTGTAATGCCTCCTAGAAGGCTCTTCGAGTCACACAATCCCAAGAGGAAGAGGGAAAATATTTTGAGGAAATTATGTCCCTCCAGTGCTGTCCTGAATAGCGGTCTCCTGTGGCATCGCGAACCCATGTGAAAGTCGGAGGTGGTGAACCTACCCCCGCGATAAGCCTACACGTGTTTGACGGATTGACACGTGCTAGCAGCGCTGTTTTTCGTTTTTTGATGTTGAATTGCGTCCCGTGATTCTTCAGCAAGACTGCCCAGAATAGAGTAGTCCGGAGCAACTTGTGTATACGAATGGAGGACTTGAGCATCCATTGTTGAGGATGTTTCTGAACGAGTGCGCATCGATGAATTAAAAAGCCGGGAAAAATCAAACCGAGACAGGGATTCGAAAGCCATAGTCACTTGGCGGGGAGTTTGTCGATTGCATTTGTACAATTTAATAAAAATAAACATCAACGTCGCTCATACCCGAGCAAAAAATCTCCAAGAGTGTTAACATGAAACAATGATTTGTTTTTTAAGAGCGTGTCAGCTGTGAATGAAAAGCTTACACACTGTGGGAGTGATTGAGATCAATTCTTATGGGCTGATTGAGGCACAGAGAAAAGGATATAATCGGACTATTCGATCGTTCTGAGTGGAAGAGAATAATTGGGTGGGTGGCACAAAATATAATGATTCAATAGGGTGATTTTTCATCATAACCGCGATTACATGTGAGTTCCTATTCACAGCATAACGCATGGGGCTAAACCAGACGGTTTGGGTTACATCAAGTCTAGGTATACATTGAATTCTGTGCCAAAACATTGCTCATAGAGGTGGAAGAATGTTTTCATGATGTAAATTTGCACATCTAAAGGGGAAGCTCACTAACCTTATGAACAGAATCATAAATCAGTATCAGGAATATTAAATTAACGGGGCTATCATGTGGCGAAATCGCGGAATCCCCCCTTAATCTAAATTACTTTTAATTGGGACACAATAATTATATAGAATAAGCTAAAATATTGTATAAATATATCGAAAATATGAAATATAAATCAGTTTGGAGTTGGAATGCAAGAAGTGGTGTTTAAATTTTCTACACGTGACCAGGAAGAACTGGTTGCTGTCGGTGGACAGAAAGTGAGTTAAAATGTGAAGTGTTAAGTGAGGATGTGCCAGCGCCAGCTCTCCAACGCTCCAGAAGTTGCAGCCGCATCCTGCACATCAGAAAGATGTGCCAGCGCCAGCGCTCCAGCTCATAGCAGCAGTTGCAGTCGCATCCTGAGCAACATCCTCCACATCAGCCTTCACCAGACACTACACAATCACCACCGCAGCATCCCAGTTGCTTCCATGAGATGCCCTAATCGTCGATGCAGCTGACACAGCGATGACCATCTAATGGATCAACGGGTCAACCTCTTCAAAAATATTACCCAGTCACCGCAGCATCCAACTATCATCACAGACGACGCATCATCATGTCAACCAACGATCACCGCAGCCATACATCGCTTCAAGCGACCGCTCCAAGCTCACCAAAATTTAAGTACAAATCCATTTCTTTAAATTAAAATCAAATTATTTCAAAAAAAAAAAAGTAGAAAAGTTATTGTTCTAATCAGAAATTCCTATTAAAATGAAATGAATATGTTAATAATAACGCGGCCACTGCCGAAATATGATTGTGTTAAAAAAAATCAATTGATATACATATGTAACATTCTCCAATTGTGTTCCAAATCATTAGTAAATATTATATAAAATTCAGTTAATTCAAAATTTCTAATTCCTAAATTTCTTTCAAATATTGAGTATCTATCTCCCATCTTGAACATCTTAATTAATATACCAATTCTTTAATCAATGCATTTGCCGTAACCCATTAATAAATACTTTGTCATCAAAATACAATATGACACAAATTCGTGCCATAATTATTGCTGAGCCAAGTTACACAATTAGGGCAATACCGAACATCGCTCAAAACCTACAATTGCTATAAGCAAAATAACCTCCCAGAGGTCAACCAAAGCTCATAGTCAGCTTTCTTTCCCTACGCGGAAATATTCATGTATACCTTTATTCCCCCTTGCGCTGATGGCAAATTCCAGCCAAGGCAGCGAATACGTTACATTGATACTTATATATAAATGCGAGCAAATCATTTTATTCGGTATTGACCCTCAAAAATTAAATAATTAAGTAAGCAATAATTATGTGCCGAAGAAAACAATTAATAAGAATTGCAATGCATTGCTCAGTTTAAAAGATATGATGAAAAAAAAAATGTATATTGATTGAAAGAATTATTAATTTTGATGATTATGATAATGAAATTGATTTATCAAACGAATTTGTATTGTTTTACAATTAATGACAAATTAAATTAAATTCAATTTTTAAATGAAAGGAATTGGGGATTATCGAAACCTATGTAATTCCCACGCCTCCTCATCAATAAAGCTCTAACGCACGAGGACGTGCGTCCTCCTAAGGAAGGAGGTGTGGAGAAATCGCGGAATCCCCCCCTTAACCTAAATTACTTTTAATTAGAACACAAATTGTACCTATAAATATGGAAAATATGAAATATAAATCAGTTTGGAGTTGGAATGCAAGAAGTGGTGTTTTAATTTTCTACACGTGACCAGGAAGAACTGGTTGCTGTCGGTGGACAGAAAGTGAGTTAAAATGTGAAGTGTTAAGTGAGGATGTGCCAGCGCCAGCTCTCCAACTCTCCAGAAGTTGCAGCCGCATCCTGCACATCAGGAAGATGTGCCAGCGCCAGCGCTCCAACCCATAGCAGCAGTTGCAGTCGCATCCTGAGCAACATCCTCCACATCAGCCTTCACCAGACACTACACAATCGCCACCGCAGCATCCCAGTTGCTTCCATGAGATGCCCTAGTCGTCGATGCAGCCAACACAGCGATGACCAGCTAATGGATCAACGGGTCACCCCCTTCATCAATATTGAACGACCCAGTCATCGCAGCATCCAAGATGGTACATCCAATCAACCATGGCAACTATCATCGCAGACGACGCATCGTCATTTCACCCAACGATCACCGCCACACTCATCGCTTCAAGCGACCGCTCCAAGCTCACCAAAATTTAAGTACAAAATTCCCATTTCTTTAAATTAAAATTAAATTATTTCAAAATTTAAAGTAGAAAACCTATATAATTGTTAAAGAAAAATCAATCGATAAATGTCTGAAGTATTGAACAAATTAATTTCCCTTACGTTCTAATTGTGTTCCAAATGATAAAGTAAATGTTATATAAAATTCAATTTAATTCAAAATTTCTAATTCCTAAATTCTTTCAAATATAAGTACCCACATATCTCCAATTTTGAACATCTTAATTAATATACCAATTCTTTAATCGATGCATTGCCATAACCCATTAATAAATACTTTGTCATCAAAATACAATATGACACAAATTCGTGCCATAATTATTGCTGAGCCAAATTACACAATTAGGGCAATACCGAATCGCTCAAAACCTACAATTGCTATAAGCAAAATAACCTCTCAGAGGACAACCCAAAGCTCATAGTCAGCTTTCTTTCCCCACGCGGAAATATTCATGTATGTATACCTTTATTCCCCCTTGCGCTGATGGCAAATTCCAGCCAAGGCAGCGAATACGTTACATTGACACTTATTAAATACGAGCAAATCATATTATTCGGTATTGACCCTCAAAAGTTAAAATGCTCCGTAAGCAATAATTATGTGCCGAAGAAAATAATTAATAAGAATTGCAATGCATTGCTCAGTCTGAGATATGTATGATGAAAAATTATTTATGTACTATATTTGATTGAAAGAATTATTAATTTTTATTTGATGATGATGATAATGATATTGATTTATTAATGAAACGAAAAATTTGAATTGTTTTACAATTAATGACAAATTAAATTAAATTCAATTTTTAAGTGAAAGGAATTGGGGGTTATCGAAACCTATGTAATTCCCACACCTCCTCATCAATAAAGCTCTAACGCACGAGGACGTGCGTCCTCCTAAGGAAGGAGGTGTGGCGAAATCGCGGAATCCCCCCTTAATCTAAATTACTTTTAATTGGGACACAATAATTATATAGAATAAGCTAAAATATTGTATAAATATATCGAAAATATGAAATATAAATCAGTTTGGAGTTGGAATGCAAGAAGTGGTGTTTTAATTTTCTACAATCACACTTAAGCTCCAAGGGCTTAAGCATCATATCCTCTATGTGAGTACGAGAGAGACAACAACGGTATTTTTTCTCGTTCTGTCACATGTAAAATCTTAAGCATCAAGTGCTTAGAGCTTAGGTGTGATAACTCCCTAAGGCAAGAACTTAAGAGATAAAAATCTCATTTAACTCATCATATAAAAATCTATTTAAAATCATTTAGAAAGTAAAATTCTTCTTAAAGTAGATGAAAAAAATCTGCAGAAAAGCAGTTTATCAAATTGCTACATAATATTCTTTTTATAATAAGTGGGAAGGAGGAAATATACACGGTTTAGGAATTCAAGACTCTTATCACATCTACACCGACTCGACATACAAAAGATTTTCACTCTTACTTGATTATATATAGTTCATTTTCCGTAATTAAAAAATAATTTTCATACACCTTAAACAGCTTTCAAAGCAAGGATTTAGCCACCCTTTATCACATTACCATCTACCTCTGGCGTTTTGCAATCTTTTGATGTTCATTTCTGTATTTTGGCATCATAGAAATAATATATTAGTAAGCACTGTGCCTCGGTTATTTTTCCGCCAGAATACGGCGACAGGAAAAGAAATCACAATACAGTGGAATATGATTCGCAAAAGCCTCAGACAAGTCGATGACGAGGAAAACGGAAGCTCTTTGATCCTATTATATTGTTTTGCATGCGACTAAATGGGTTTTCATTTCGGTGCTCCTTCGCGTACGACAGTTAAATGCCACGCATTCGGTCGCGTTCCCATTGTACAAATAACATTGGTGGAAAATTAGAGCGCAAAAAAAGTATATACGTATTACCACAGAGGATAAGACCGGGGATCCTTGTGCATTATGGTGATGAGAAACGACGAGAAAATTAATCAAGCATGGAGTTTTCTTTGAACTATGAGATATTTCCTCTCTTTTTTTCCACCATCTCTCGCGACTCAAACAGAAAAACATCCACATAAATATTTACTGTGACTGAGGGAAAATTTACCATCATTACGTGGATTTGTTGGGATTAATATTTAGTATATATGAAATGAAGATGAATAAAAGACACTTTTTCGCATATAAGAGGAATTTGCCACTTTGCAAATGAACTCTATATACGATGGTGTTCCCATTCAATTGCGACTTTGTACACCAGACAGAATTGAAAGTGTCCTTTTTTGCAGAAGAGAAAAATAATTCCCGAGAATGGTGACTTATTGATGTAATATTTTAATCCAAAGTGAGACCTCACACAATGCAACTGCTCCGCACCGGGAATATTTACAATGAAATCCCTTCCCGTGATTGGATTTACGATTCTCTTTGCTAAAGCTGCCCATCGTGTATACGTCTTTGATCTCTGACCTCTGACAAAATTGCATGTAGACGCCAATAAATTGTGGTTTATTTGTCAATCCCGAGTATATGAGTTGCACATGAATCATAAATACCTCCATCTTCGCCATGCATTAGGGTATGACCCTCCCCCCTTTTATGATGTTAGTCATATCGGATGCTGGAGCGAGTAATTTACAACTGAAGGCATATTGAAAACAGATCACCCGGCAATGTTGAGGTAGATGTCAGCGGAATTGCATGTAAATTACCCACGCATCACAATAAATTCTGCCACCGTGACACCAAAACTCTTGCAATTCGGGTGAAAGCACCATTTTCACCTTCTACTCCATTAGCACCCATAAACACAGCCCACGGAAGGACACGTGTGCGACCCAACATGCATTTATCATTGTTGCATGCCTACTCCTCCCTTTTGCGAGTGGACACAGCTCCGGAACATAGGTAATTCCTCGAGCTAGCTCATTGGGAATTCTCAATGGTGCTATGTGAAGGTGAGGTGATAAAACAAGAAATCAATGTGAAACCTCAATTGCAGACCAGTAAATTGCTAAGGACAAGTCTCACATTATCACTTACGGGGCTATCACACTTAAGCTTCAAGGGCTTAAGCATCATATCCTCTATGTGAGTACGAGAGAGACAACAACGGTATTTTTTCTCGTTCTGTCACATGTAAAATCTTAAGCATCAAGTGCTTAGGGCTTAGGTGTGATAACTCCCTTACACTGATTAGATGATGTCACAAACGTACATACATAATATCTATTTAACATATTGTAGCTAGAAAATAAACCTAAATATTCGGCGAATTATTTCGTAAATCTATTGAACATTTTAAGTGATTATTATATTGATATTAGTTCTACGCCGTATAAGGATGAGATCTTGATCTAATCCTGATTTGCGTGTCAAAGTAAATATTGTTTCTAGGGTAAAATTTCCTTTTTTCTATACCTATACCTTTATGATATAAATCTCCACGACTTTATTACCTGTTCCCCAATAGTTTCGTGAAAATTCATATAATTTATTGAGAAAATTAACAGTTTTTTCCACCCCTCTATTCACTTTTACCTTCATAATAGTTTATAAAATGAGTTTGTATATATGGAATATCACAATCAAATTTATAATCCTGTATTTACTTATTCAGCAGTGAATTATGAGGGGGAAATTTCACCTTGCCACCCCACCCGCAATTGAAAGGCTATTTTGTGGAAAATGAAACCCCATGCAATATCCGAGAAATGAATTACATGATGTGCTGGACTTTTTGATGATTAATGTGTTGGAAGAGGTCCCCATAATCATGAAAATGGACACTTTTCATGAGACAAAGCGATCCTTTTTGTGATTCAAAGAGGAGATGACACTGTGGGTAAAAATTACAAAAGTCCACATGAGATTTTCCTCAACATATCAAATTGTTTGAGAGAAAATAGTCCGAAAAGCCCTCCTATTATACTGAATGCTCTTCTTTTGTGGCTATTCCTGCCTTTGGTGGTGATTCCCATGGAAAATGAAGGGGTTAATTCATTCACACAAGATAATATTTCATATGTGCCCGCCCGTCGGTGGCTCTTGGACATCCGGGTAGGAATCTCAAATGATTATCATTAGCCTGTATCATTACGTCACACAGTGGTATATTTCCCTAATAATATATGAGTTTGTATAGTAATTATTATATGAAAGAAACTCGATACGCTGTACCTCCATATTCGCCCTTTCGCTGCGAAAGGCCAAAAGCGGATCGGGTAAAAAAAAATTAACCCCTTGTCGAACTGATTGCATTACAGTGTGTGGTGAATGCCTCTAATATCCACTGCGGCGCAATTTAACATTGAATAACACAAAAGCTGGACGAAAACCAAAATGGGGGAGGTAGCATTTGGCGGTATGGCGTTGCATTGGCGTCCAATGCGCGGATTTTCACACGACACTCGCTCAAATGGACCTCTGCATTAATCCATCAGCCTTTTAGAATAAAAAAAAAACATATGCGGGTACTCTGACACGTGACTCACTGAATGGGCCTGAAGAAGTGAGTAATAATATCAGATTGCAATTGTTTTCAAATGGTAATTTATATTTTGGTAGGAGAATGGAAGGAAAACTAAGCGGAGAGTCAAAATATTTTGTCGAAAGGGTTAGCGTGAATTAATGGGTTTTTTTTTCGGCATGTGAATTTTTAATCACTTACTTGCGAGTTGACTTACACTCGATTTCCCATTGAACATTCATTACATTGCGCATACGATGGTTGAATTGTTAGCCGGAAAGAATTCCAGTCGATTAGCGACTCAAAAGACATAAATTAAAAATTAATGATGTTTTAGTAAATATATCAATAATAACTTATACGTTATTTTTTTTAAAGATTTTTGTGTATAAACTTCCGGCAACACAAGTTAGAATAATTTTAAAAAGGAAAGGGAAATGTTGTGCAAAAATATATGTTTTTTAAGTCTGTTTCAACATCCCCTAAAATGTTATTTTATATATTTTTTTCTTTCTAAGCCCATAGCTTCTTTGAAAACTTTGTGTCGCAAAAAAAGCATTAATTTCTTTCTCATAGAAAACTAAGGGATGGTCACGTTATTTTGGAAACTCGGGCGAACAAAATCGATCAAAAACTGTTTTTTTCGGTGTTAAATCTTAATTCCGAGTATCAGCAATCGTGGCGCTAGTTGTCAAAAATGTGAACAAAGTGATGTGTCACGTGGTACGGTGACGTCACTGAGTACACAGCAAAATGGTATTTTAGCTCGATAGAGTTTCCAAAATAACGTGACCATCCCTTAATTGAAAATATAAAATTTCTACAAACAATAAAAAAATCTTATATTTCAATTAAAGGAGAAACAATTGAGGGAAATTGAATCTCATCGAAATATGTATTACCCCAACATTCTTTTCAATAGGTAACCCTTTTTTAAAATATCATTCTTACGGGGTTGGACGTAAAATTTACATTTTTATTATCACAAATATTGAATTCTTTTCCCAGTGGCTGCAACACGAAAAATGCTGTCAAATTGAATGAAAGTCAAGTGCACTTGGCCAAGTGATGGAAACCATGTGCCCTTCGCCACACACTTTACTCGAATGATCCCTCTCAGGGGACTCCCAAGAGAAAGGGGTAACTCGAAACCTCGTGAAACATCTTGTATTACTATAGTGGCATATTGTTTTCATCATAGACAAGCATCCACCAATTTATTCGTCATTTTCTCTCAATTATTTTAACAAATTTTTCAGCTATCGCACAATTAGTATCTAGCAGGACACACAGATGACACATAAGATAAATTATATGACGGAGCAATACCGTGTGATGTAATGTATATAAGATAAGCATTTCACATGCATCAGAATGCAGTTTTATATACAGGAATTAAAAAAAAATTCTCTGAAATTGTACAAATTAATATAATTTGTCACACACATCTTCCAATGTGATATTATACGTATTATTTCACCCCATACATCTCGGGGGGTAATTTTAATTGAAAAGATGACACTTTTCGTTTCGCTTCGGTTGCCCTGCACAGCGTCACAATCAATTCCCCATTACACATCACGAACTTTTCATTTTCAATTAAATATGAATTTTTAAGCAATTACACGAAAAAGGGAGCGGAGGACACTTTTCGTACCACAACTTGGTAGCAATTGCAAGAGTAACAGTGACGCATTATAGGGTTAAAACATGATACGAGATATCAATCATGAAGAGTGCGTGCAATTAGAAATGGAAAAGAGATGACAGTCATTCCACCAATGTGCGGGTTGAAGAATTCTTTTTGGGTGTAGAGAAAAATAATGAAAAGTAATTTTCTCGATATGCATAATTTAATTTTTTGCCCTTTGACAACCCGCCCTCTCGACCATTTGCCACTCAGCTCCCACTTGAACATCAACTATCTTGATATACAATGATTGCCCGGGATATTATTTAATATTTCATCATTTTCCACACTGAGATGACCCGTATGATGGCAATTTATTAATATTCTTCATCTTGTTGCCCGATCAATGGACCCCCTTAACCCTTAAAGTAACTTGAACTGATTTTACTTATAAAAGAGATCACATAAATCTTCAATTTAGTGCAAACATTCCACAATATTATATACGTCTAATTAAGAAGGATATTATAGCAACAGATTCCCATTACTTATCTCGTTTTTTAATGTATTAAATGTTTGAAAAACTATTTTCTTTCTGTACTTTCAGTAAAAATATTTTCCCTTTTGTAAAATGCATATTCCTTTTAAAATTATAAATTCTCACCCCCGCGATGGTCAACCCTACAACAAATTTATCTGATAGAACAGGGATCGTTTGAATTGATGGCCATCAAATTGATTCATTTTGCTATATAAATTCATTGAACTCAAATAAAGGCATATGAACCCATTTTGGAGGCGACACCGAGGCTTTGCATATTATTAATTGGCCGGACGCTTTTGGTGGGTCGCTGAAGGCCACTTTCTCTATTTGTAACCAATTACTTTGCTCACCTGTGATCATAAATCCATATGGCTGTAATTATGACACAAAAACACAAACTATTTATCATGTTGACTATCATTGTCTCGAAATCAGTAGCTACTCAGTCACTCCTTTGTATTGGGACACCCCGCTAAAGTCATCAAGAATGGTTAGCAGAAATGGTAACAATCGCGCATTTGTGGTGCAAGAGAAGCGTGGAGAAGTCGAGAAAAAATGATGAATGCATTTTTGTCATTCCACAAGCATTTGCCAACATATTAATCATTCGGGGTTGAGCATTTTACAACAAAAAAAAAGATATTCCAACAGATTCCAAGCAACAACCCCATAAATTTCACTTACAGCGCAGATATAACTTTAAGCCTCATTTTCGGATAACATATTTTTCGCAATGATAATTACTCTTAATTTTAGTTATATTGCCATGTGTTTTAATTTTTAGGGGGTGAAAAATAAATTTTTCTCTCATACAACCCTTCTGATTGGTATCAAAGGAGATCATAAAAATGCATCCCTCACAAGTATTTTTATGGTAATTACGGGTGTCATGTCAACCACAAGTTGACAATATTTTTTCTTATTAGGTCACCCTTCGAAAAAAAAGTTCTACAGGGAGAAAAATGAAACAGGTGTAAATAAACAGTCTTTGTCGTAATTTATTACGTTTCTATATTGTCGAGGTAATACGTAATTGGTGGGTGGTATTCAGTCTTAATGACTTTCGCACCCCCCGTAGGTCCTTTAAAAATATGGTGCTTTGTAATTTGCTATGAATGGTTTCGTCTCCTTTTGCCGAACAATATCAATTGTTAATCATTAACAATTGTTTGTGTCTCAGTTCACCTGTACTCTTTAATATGTGTATTAAATTATAATTAATTGACCTGAAATTTTGAGAAGGTAATATGTATTATGATATCAGTTATTAGACAAATAATACTGAAACTCAAATTACAATGCTCTTATTAAGGTTTTGGTTTTTTATTACCATGGCTTATAAAAGTTATGCGCAAAGGACGATAAGTTTTTTTGTGACATTCCTATGCACAAGATTAAATAATCACCGTCCTAATCAAAAGGCCACTAAATGAAAATAAAAGTCAATATTTTTAAAATACTTTGAAGCTGAGAAGAGTAAGTAAATTAAGTAAATTTAAAAAAAAATGGTAATATGTAAGTGAATTGTTAAAAAAAAATTACTGCAAGATCTTTAATGTTTTTCAGCGGTCATTCATAAGGAGGAGATCAATTATTTCTAAATTATCTAACATTTATAAAGTATTTAAACTTTAATCTATTTTACTTATTTGTTTGATTTTTACTAACTATAATAACTTTGATTTAAAAATTTACCTTGTATCTTATTTTTATCACGTAATGATTATAACGATAACAATAATAAAATAAATAAATTCCTTCTTCACACATAAAAACACATTAAATTTTTTTTTGTTTATTCTTACCCCTTCTGATTTAATGGCAGTAAGTCATAGACAAACCTCAATCAGACTGAAACCCTTCTTTTTGGGGGTTCCAGCACAGTGTATCGGTGCATCTCATCCTGTCTAAAAGTACTTTTGTTTCATCTGCCTTCACCCTTGATTGATTGATGACGTCGCGTGGTGGATGGATGGTCTCTTTGGCACTCACTCCCCAACAGTAGTTGATATATGACCATCGAACGAGCGGACGCGTGGCGCTTGCCTGACACTTCCGTTCCCGCGCGCGCGCTATTTTTCTGCCTTTCCCGCCAAACTCCCATCAACACTCACGGAGCACCAGAAAACGAATTGAACTCATTAATTATTTAGGCGTGTTGTGCCCATCATCATCACCGCGTCCCATACCCGGAGAGGCGGCACATCATTATCATTCTCACGCGGACACCCAGGGATGATAGTTGAAAATTCGTCATGCCACAGTGATTAAATTGTGTCGGAAGCAAGTTGAGAGGTGGTTTTCAGCAAAATTAAAAAAGGGGTTTCAAAATTTAACCTCATTTACATAAATGTAATCCATCTCGGAAAATCCCTTTTCCGCTCTACAAGATTTTGCAAGAAATTTATCTAATGCATTTGGTTAGCTTTTATATACCCACTCCACGAGTTGGTGGCCAATAATTCGCCATAAGTGACAGATTTGGTACTCGAGATGAAGCCAACCGTAAACATTTTAAAGTGGAGTTGACAATAAATTTTTAAACTAACATAAGGGATGATTTCGTCGCATTTTCAAATGCATAGGATTTAATTTAAGGGTTTAATACGCGTCATGATTTCTCAGTTGAATGACTATCTGAACAAATCAAAATCCCTTGTGCAATATCAAATGGCCTCTATTGGGCACTTTCACCCCTTAGTGTTGCACAAAAAAGACCTCCTTCCAATTTAAATCAATTGCATTTTGATTCCTCTCTTCGAGATATTTTAGAGTGAGAGAGTTGCTATTTTTAATTTCTATTAAACTATCAAAAGAGATTATGTCAGCAGCAGCTAAGTGACATTCTGAGTGACAGGTGGGCAACAAATTTTAGAATTCTTTCACTTCTGGGGTGCACTTGGGCAAGAAGAATAGACGACCATGCATTTGAATAGCATTATAAAAGGGATATATGTTCATCACATAAGACTTGCACAGTGGCGATCGTAACATTTTCTTTAGAAAAATCTCAACACAGAGATCATCGAACAATGAAAAATTAAATTTCAAGCTTTGCCATGTGAATAGACTGATCTCTCAGTTTCGAGCTGTACTTGTTAATATTATTCAAATCCCCATACACACAAAATGCTCCTTAAGTGGCACTAAAGACCTCCAGAGATCATCGATGTTGAAGCACACAAAGCAGAGATTATAAAACGTACCTACTTGTTGGATGTGTGCATGGTCCAAATCTCTATAGTGCTGCGCATTCAGAAGAAATCACAGCTAAAAAAAAGTATTAATATTCCAGATAAAATATCACGAGTGTTTGATGATTTTTATGTAGGGAATGAAAGATGCAGGGTCAATGATCCCCAAGTGCAATGTGAGGTTCTCCACATTATGAGCATCTCGCAGGCCAAGGAGGCAGTTACACCCAGAAAAAAATTCACAACACCACCTGTGGCGTTCCACAGGGAATCCCGATAACTCGTCATGTGAATTCAGTTTTCCCATAAGGAAATAAATCGCTGCATTGAGTATCTAAATTGGGTCATTGGAGTCAAAGATGATTTATGATTAGAGTAAATATTTTCTTTTAGTTTATAACATACCTAATGTTTTCCTACATTCAAGAAAAATGGTACATATTTTATCGAGTAATAGTGCTAAGGATCATAATTTTGAGTTAATCAAAATATATATTTATCAATAACAGAAAACTATTATAAAACAGAACACTTAAAAGAATAATAAATAATAATAATTTTTTTTTAAATAAAATTAAATAAAATTTACAGAAAAACAGGAGGATACATTTCCAAATATCTCTCTTTATGATTTTTTTTTTTTATTTTAAAAAGAAATTCTTATATTATCTTCCTATTGCAGTCGTTCACTGTAATTCATTTTTTTAGTAAACTGCTACTAAAGTCTGTAGTAATGAAACATTTACTAAAATTTTTAGTAATTATAACATAAAATTTTAGTTATGTTGCCTGGAATCACTAAAGTCTTATGTTACCTTTACTAAAATTCTATTTATCTGTGATTTTTTTAGTGAAAGTAACTAAAATTTTTAGTTTTATTGCTGTTTTACTAAAGTTTAGTAGGCAATTTAGTCAAATTCTTTACTAAAGTTTCCAGTAAAGACATAACTACTAAAAATCTTTAGTTATGTCAACTAGAATTTTAGGATTAATGACTACAATCATTTTTTCTTCGTTTACTAAAGTTTCGCCACGCCAATCAAAAATTTAGTTGATATCACTAAATTGACACATTTTTAAACCAATTAAATTTTTAGCAAAAAATTAGGTTTTTTTTATTTCCTCTATATCATTTGATAATAATTATTTCTGATCAAGTTACATAATTTGCGCAAATATAAGAGACGTAATATCTTTTATATATTGTCTTTGTTCCAATGCAAGATGTTGCATCTCAAACTTTTTTTATTGTTTTATTGGGGTGCCGAGGTCCCGAAAAAAATGCATGCAGAAGATTTGTGTGAAGAACGCATACAACACATATACCGGAGGCTTTATTTTTTCTCACCCTTTCTTACCCACACACAAATTTTTCTCCTTAGCACCCTCTAAAGTATTTCACAATATTCAGTTCTTTGTGGAATTTTCCATCGAAAGTACGCAAAATATTTTGTCTTCAATCAATGTGATATGTGAAAAGTAAATTTAATCCATTTGTATAGTAGTTTTGAAAGCGAAAATTGTGGAAAAGCCGATTGTTAAAAAAAAAGAGGATAAACATGACAAGGTATTGTATAATTTAAGTGAATAACAATTCTTTATATTACGAATTGATTTACAACAAATAAAATTATCAACTTTGAATTCAACCAACTAATTATATGATTTTACTATCTTGCAGTAAAACAGGAAGAGGAATGGATCATATTCTCATCGAAGCCTTCCTGTCTGTACCTGAATGGTCTGCCCATCCCCAATAATAATTGAAACAGGATAAAGGAAATCCAATGGGAAAAATTAAAATGTAAAGGTAAGTACCTACACATTTGCCGTGAAATATATTGCATCCAAAAACTTATCAATTTATAAAATCCAAAATATTAATTCTTGTTCTAATTTAACAGATTTTACCGAATGAGCGCATATCAAGCGCTGTCAACCCGTAATCAAATTTTGGAAACATAGATTGAACGAAGAGGATAAACACGAAAAGGTACTGTATTTTCTGTATGAGTTACTTCCATTAATTTTATCAAATTATTTGCAAATTCTATGATTTTACTACCTTGCAGTTAATCAGACTACAATAAACAACCGGAAAATGGGTCATATTCTCATCGAAGCCGTCTTGTCTGTACCTGGATAGAGTCTATGATCGAAAACATTGATTGAGATAGGACAGAGGAAATCAAATCACGAGAAATAAAGTTTAAAGGTAAATACATTTTTCATAAAATATATAAAGTAAAAAAATTATTACATCAGAAAATTTAAGAAATTAATTTTTATGTGATTCATTTACAGATTCCGCCAACTGACATAAAGAACAGAACTTTCGCGATTCCTTGAAAGGGTACTTTGGAAGAAAATGACGCTAAGACACTCACATGAATCTGCCGAACTTCACTGAACAAAAAGGCTTTTCAAAACGGGATACTTGCCTAGTTAATTATTATAACTATTACATACAATGTAATATAAATTAAATTGAAATAAAAAATTATTTTTTTAAATCAAAATTCAATATTTAATTTTTTTTAGTCAAACAAACTGGATTTCCAGTTAGCATGGCTAAACTTTAGTAATCCAAGAATTTTTAACAACTATAGTCATGTAAATGAAAATTTCTGTTCTCATTCCTAAAATTTAGTAATCGAAGAATTTAGAATAAATAGTTTTATCAACAAAAACCTCTGTTGACATTCCCAAACTTTAGTAATATACAGACGTAAAACATTTTATTAGCCATAACTAAATATTCTGTTGAGAGAACTAAAATTTTTCGTAATGAGCAACTACTAAAATTTTAGTAAAAATTTCTTTACTAAAATTCTCTACTAAAGTCCAGTCAGTGCCAGTTTTAGTAATGATAACTAAAATCTGAATTACAGTGTTCGTTTGATTTTTCTGAATACAGCGAACTATGAGGTGCATCGGTGCGCAAGATAAGGAATTAGTGTTCCCACGTAGATTACGTCAAAACAGAAGACTTATGGGACAGAATAGGGATTTTGTTATGTAAATTCACCAAAAAAAAACTTGGATTGTTCTTTGTGTAAGAGATCCTGACAGGCACAATTTGAATCACTCTTTTGCCTTACAAACTTTTCACATGTTGACTTTTTTTGCCCTCATGCGATCATGCATGTATACACCATGAATACATGCAAGAACTGTGAGTTCTTTGTATAAAGTAGAACTTGTAAAATTTAAATCACACACCCATTCAGTGCCAATATTTATTCTTTTGGACGCATTTGATCTCTTTTATAGGCGGCTCATATGTTAGACAGCTGTCTTATCTTGTACTATTTAATATTTCTCTGTTAAAATGCTAAATAAGTATATGAGAATGTCAATAAATTTCTAGAAGGAACCTTTCACAGATGATATGCTCTTTCAGCTGATATTTTATATTCCCATTCATCTTGCGTTTGTAGTGTGACATAGAGTAAATAATTATTAATTTTTTGATCCATTCTTCAACACACTTGCCCATGCGATGTGCCATGTCTTGGGGAAAGCAATCAGTGTCACAATAGTAATTTGGACAAAAAGAACGCAAGTTGTGGGTGTCAATTTGACTAAAAGGCTGATTTGTTGCTCAATTTTGGTTCGCGTTTTACATTTTCCCCATCAACGTGAAAGCCCTTTGGCATTTTTCCCCTACCCAAGCTGCTAAATCTATGCCACATTTGTATGCAAACGCCTGTGTGTGCATCGAGTTTTTTTTGTACCCAACTGAAAAGAATAAAGAAAAAATCTTTTCATGTTGGCTTTACAATGGAGGAACGCTGTCTAACTCAATTTAGATGTTTATCGTTGAAAATGATTGTCTTTCTTCTAGCTAGAGACACCTCACTCAACAAGGGCCATCGCATTGTTTAGTGAATAGTGAAATTTTCCACCAACACGTGACACTTTTTGTCTAATTGTGATTGCACTCTATCTTCAGAACATATAGATGACCTTATCTCACACCACCATTGATAATTGATTTGTGATGAAAATTGATCAAGAGGTTGAAGAACACCCACATGCATTTCATCATCATAAATCCACATTTATGTTAATTCCGAAGAATTAATTAATTAAATTGTTATCAACCCCATATCTTTGAATCTGTCTAGGGGTGTTGACAAGCCATCAGAATTCCATTCCTCAGCTTTAATCAAATAGTTTCGGTACACAGTTCACTATAGAATTGACCAGCTAAAATATTTGAGGCGAACTGCTTTATAAGTAAAAAAACATAATTTAATTACAATTTAAGTTTTGTTTCTCATTACACGTTCTAAGAGAATAAGAAGAGTTGAATCAGTGTAACAAGGGGATCTTATTTTTTCAATTCATATTTAAGAAAAAAAAATAAGTTTCATTGTTGGTAGGTACCTCTCAGATTATAGCTTATTTTAATACCTTTCCAGAACTAGTCAAGAAATTTCTGTAGGTCTAATAGAACTTAAGATATAAGCATTTTAATCAGTCAAATTGCTAAATTTTACAAAAAATCGACTTTGCCTACTAATTACTCACAAATTAAATTACAACGCATAGACTGACCCATCCACGTTGTGGTATACCAACTCTAATAACTGGACGCGTTATGATTGACTTTCCTTTTTAGAGCATTAATGTTGTAACCTTTTCTATCATATAGTATTAATGAAAACCTGCAACAGCAAACTCATTATAAGTTTCCGTAAAACATTTATAAGAAAAACCAATGAAATTAATTGACTTAAATACCTGTAATTGTGTAATTTATAATCTTTATCATCGAATTCACCAGTTCAAAATGACGTAACCTCTCATAGAGAAGATTCAATTATTTCCTATCGACATAAAATCAAGTATCACTTCACTACAATTTAAATCCTTTTCCAATATTTCCAAACATTCAATAAAAATTATAGGTTCTGATAAGACAAATACTTATATTACTGTACGCTCTTCGTTTAGAATGATTAGTTTCAGTTGTGGCATCAGAGTGGAATCATTTAAAGAAACCGTGAAAATGAACACGATAAAGTCAATATACATTTTCTATACATTTTTTATAATTTCTTTTATTCAGCAAGGTTTGCAAAATGTTTTCAAATAGATTCTAAAATAAAACAAATATATAGGTATATATGGCTATTTTTTACCTGATCTTCTTACAGCTGCATGTCTTAAATGCTACAATTGCAATTCCTATTATGACAACGACTGTTCTCATTTGAATGTTAACACTACTGCACAGCGTGATTGTGATTTAATTGTGGGTCAACATATATTCTATTGTTTTTATGGACAGGCAACAGGTAAAAAAATATTTCTTATAAAATCTAAATTACTAGTTTTAGGGAAAATAAAATTAAAAATGTATTTTTTTTATATTAGTTGGTGGTGGTTCTTTTTGGATAAAAACTCATAATTATTAAACTTTCAGTTGAAGGACAGGAGATCACCTTACGGGGATGTGCAGAAAATTTTCTGAGTTGTGATAATATTGCTGATAATATTAATGTGATTTCTTGTCACCTATGTGATATTGATCTGTGCAATAATGCTAATGCTACAGATAATTCAACCACACCATCAACACCTCCTACATCTTCTACATCAACTACAACAACTACAACTGCAACTCCTTCTACACCAACTGAGACACCTTCGACGCCAACAGTGTCTTCAACTACACCAAATAGTAATCAAACAGTATCAGAATCAACCTCAACTACTCCATCAATTCCAACTACAACTGAGAGTAGTTCAGCCAAGTCACTCTGTCTTCTTTCTGAAATCTATGCATTAATTCTCTTTTCAATATTGTTAATTTATACTTCAATTTGAAAATTGTAAGATAATAATGGAAAGTACTAAAAATAAAATATTATAAATAAATGAAAGAATTGACGAAAAATAATCACTGGGTTGATTAGATTTTTTTTTATTATTTACGGATTCCATCAAAAATATGATTTCCTCAGTTGATTAAGATGTTCTACAAAATCCAAAAACAATATTTCGCTCTAGATTTAGTGTCAGAGTCAAACTCTCGACACGTCAAATGTTAAAGCATTTTGTAAAGCTACTAGAAGTTGTATGTCGTGTTCTTCTACTCCTTACAAAATAATTAAGGAACAAAACATGTTTAAGCATTCACTGTAATTTTAGAATTATCTAATCCGAACATTATGGTTGCGAAAAACTTAATAAATAGATTTGTTGTAAGAATAATTTAGTAATGCATTTTTTATTAATAGTTACAAAATAGCTTTAATTCACTTTGGTACGTCATATTTATTAAAAGAAGTGACCTACATTAAAAAATATATATATACATATAAAAATGCAAAGATAAATATATATAAACTGCAAAGATAAAAATTAAATATATAGCATGGATGGAACAGTATAAAGCGAAAGAACGGTAAGTAAAACTTACGGGCTGTGATTCTTTCTTTGTCAGTGAAATGTGAAATTGACGGAAAATTGAGGATGGGCAAATTTTGAGGAAGGCTTTCTCGCGCACCGAATCACAGCCAACGCGCAGATAATTTGTGAGAAGCCTTAATCGTGGGCGTTGGCTGTGATTCGGTACGCGAGAAAGCCTTCCTCAAAATTTGCCCATCCTCAATTTTCCGTCAATTTCACATTTCACTGACAAAGAAAGAATCACAGCCCGTAAGTTTTACTTACCGTTCTTTCGCTTTATACTGTTCCATCCATGCTATATATTTAATTTTTATCTTTGCAGTTTATATATATTTATCTTTGCATTTTTATATGTATATATATAATGTATATATCTATGCATTTATATATATTTTATTTTATTTTATATGTGTATATATAAAACGCCCCGCTTCGCGGGGCGTTGGACTTATGCAACTCAAGATATGACATGTAAACTTTAAAACGCGATATCTCCGGAACGGCTACATAGATTTTCTTCATTTTTGGCATGGTGATAGATACTATAGTCAACTATAACATATCAAAATATGAAGCAATTCTATAAAGCGGTGCTCGAGATATTCATCGAAAACTCATCGAAAATTTTGTTTTCGATTTTAGCACCACTTGCGGACATTTTTTGAACTTGCGATGTTCCGAGCAGTTGTAGGGCTCGTTAATATCTTTCATTTGAGCCCGAGTTGATCAAAATCGGTAAAGCCGTTCTCGAGTTATGGCCGATTTTCGATGAAAAATTGTGGCGGCCATATTGGCTAAACGGCTTGGCCGATTTTCGAAAATGAGGTATCGTTGGAAAGGTCTAGATGGCCCCTACAACATATCAAAATTTCAGACTTCTAGCTATAATAGGGACTGAGATATAGCGAAAACAAAATTTAGGGGTTATTCAAAATGGCGGACGAAGGGGTGGGGGGTGGATTTGACTTCATAATCGTATGTCTTCCACCCGATATATGAACTTTGCCGTTGACCGCAAGTCTCTATCTATTACCGTTCTCTTGTAATTTAGCGAAAGGTTCCGGCCGGCCGGCCGGACGGACGGACCGATTTTTGGCGCATACGTTTTTTGGAATGTGGGGACCCTAATTCGTGCTCATCCCAAGTTTGAGCCCGATCTGACGACTTTGCATTTTTGAGTGTACACAGAAGCTGTGCTTCTTTTAAGAAAGAATCACAGCTAAAAACCTTCTAATACGAATATGCTTATTGGTAATTTTGTGCAAAATCTAGCGATATACAGTATATACAATGTTTGCTTTAAAATTTATTAAATAGTTATCATTGTGACACATTACGTAAGTTTAATTGTTTTAATAAGCAAGTATTGTAATCTCTACCACTACACTATATCAAAAGCTAACAAACTGTTTGCTTTTAAGTGCACGTGTAAGATTTTTCTTGAGAGAAGAGATTATTTTTTATTTTGTAATGATCACGAGAGTAATACTACAGCCGAGTCGCATTAATATAGGGCCTATACTGTATTTCTAAAGAAGAAGAAGAACAGGATAAAAAATCACAACTAAAAGTGGAACAAAATAAATAATATAAAAAGAATTATTCCTCATCGAAGGATAATAACTTAATATTTTTAATTGAATCTTATCTATTTAATTATCGACAGTAGTAATATTTTTTTTTATTTATTTAATAACATTTTTATGCATACTACCCACATACAGACATATATATCATTTTAACCCCATTCATACTCTCAGCCGAAAGTATTTCTACGTCTAGAACATATCTTCTAATCAATTTGAGTAAGAAAGGGGCAGCAGAGTGAAGGTGAAATGTTTGACAGTCATACATACAGTGGGACCCCAGTACAACGACCACTCGGATGTACTCTTCACACTCATTATTTTCAATGCGTGAGAGTAGTATAACCAAGTGGTCGTTGTACTGGGGTTCCACTGTATCCCAAACAATTCCATATCCCAATGATTCCTACTACAAACCTTCAATGAGGTTTATTCCGATTTGTCGAAGTGGAAAAATCGCAATAAGCTAATTGCAGTTGAATGTTAGGAGCAGAATAATAATATTAAGTTATCCATTGGGAACAATAGGATGAAGAAATTGAGGGTGGATTGCTTTCTATTTGGGCCAATCAATCTCGGGCCAAATTGAATTTAAGTATGTTTTACTTTTTACTGCCTCCTCGAAATGCCTCCGTGATGAATTGACTTGCTAGAGACAAATTAAGTCATTTTAATTTGCGACAGTTGAATGCCGCTATCAACAAATCTACCAACGAAAACATAATAATCATCCATTCGCTTCATACGAAACGTGAGTATGTACTAGAAAATGGGGGACACACCTTCGAAAAAAATTAATCTGTTTAATATTTCAGCAATTATGGTAATTCGCTTTTGAAATTAAAATGCAACTGCTTTCACACCTTTTCTCTTTAGACACTATTTTATTTCTCTACCTTTCTTTGTTCCTTTTTGAATATAGAGTTAATATTAAATTAATTTATTTTACACAACTTTTTGGAGTTGAAATGCCTCAATTTTCAGTTTTTACAAAATGAATACAATATTTATAAAATAATATATAATAAGGCAACTAATTAATTATAATTATAAGTAATTTTGTGATCACGGAAGTAAATTTTTCAGAATTAATTTGAGCATCATGTATAAGACACTCCAAATAAAAACTTAAAATTCATGTGAAATATTTGCAGCAACTTGAAAGACATTATCGAGAAAAAACTCCTTGCGATATCGCAAATCAATGCGTGATAATAAATTTGTGATATCTCATTCACTGAACCACATACACTTCAACAGCCGAAGAAAACTTGTGTATTTGTAAATGCGTCACAAAGTTATTTTCTCCTTCACACAACGCGCGGCAATGTAGCGAATGGGAGACGCCACCTAATGAAGTGATAGAAGTTTGGCGCGCAACATGTCGAGGCAGCGTGGCCGAGCGGTCTAAGGCGCTGGTTTTAGGCACCAGTCTGAAAGGGCGTGGGTTCGAATCCCACCGCTGTCAATACACTTTTGTTTCATTTTACTATTTTTTCCAAGATCTTTTATGATTTCTTTCTATTCTGTTCACAAGAATTAACAGCTGAGGTGGATTGAAGAGCAAAGCAAAGTATGTATAGGGTGGCATGATGAGATTTAGAGGGTGTACCGTTGCCCATCTCAATAATTTAATAGAGAATGCGCGTAATTAAAAGTGTCAGAGCCAAATCTGCTGCATCTGGGACTATGAAAATATGTACAGGGAATTTATAGAGTGACACATTGCATGCGATTTACAACTTACCACATTATTTTCTCACTTTTCTCTTATATTTCATTTTATCCTGCACAGAAAGCACCTCCACACAGCCACTCTATAATCTCTCCACTTACAAATGCGACTCTTTTGTCACGACACCGACCAACCATTAAGCCAGAGTCAAGGTAAATATACAGGAATGGATAACTCCTCCCCAGCTTAGCTTCCTGGCACAGAGTGAGTGCAAGAGAGCGAAAGATGTCGTCTGGTCGAGATAGTTAATTAATTTCCAGCTTGTATAAATATATTTTCGATTGGCATTAATTAAAAGTAAGGGGGATACTTCACTGGCAAAATGTTGATTAGGGGTGGATTTGTGAACTCAGGTGCGCTGAAGAGAGCTCTCTTTATCTCTAGCCCATGAGATGTCACATTATATTTGAAGAGAGATATGTACATAAGAATCACTTATATGAGATTTTGAGTTTTCTATCATTAACAGTACTTTTTTAATTTTATTTCAATCATCACAATCAAATTGAAAATTATGCTGTAGATAATTTTAATTTTAGTAAACAAATAAAAATACATAAAAAAAATTTTTATATATGGAAGGTGTCTTTTTGTCAAAAATAGAGCAAAAAAAATGAAAAATAATATTGTGTCCGTATAGAATATAAAAAAAAATTGTTCAGAAGAAAAATATGCTGTAAAAATAGGATGGAACGCCTCTCCAAATGAAATCATCCATACTACATTTTCTACACACTTCTTCTTTGACAAAGTGAAGACGGAAGGGAGTGAGCAGGAAATCCTAATTCGCCCTCGGAGATTCGACACGTGACCGTCGAGAATTAAATGTTCTTCAACGAACATGAATCAAATCGCAGGAGAAAGTGTTTGTGCCGTGCTAGTTCACAACTTTTCTTCCCTTCTCTGAGGACATATGCGGGCGATTTACCCTCATGGTGTTGTTATGAATTTGCATACTAAAAAACACATCAAAAGGGATCTTCTATAAAATACTTTAATAAATAATTTTTACATCTTTTACATCATTTTAGAATCTCTTTAACTTCATTTTCTTTGGAAAATCTTAACAAAATTTTTGAGGTTTCAGTAACTGAGACATATACCCTCTCCCTGCATATGTAAGTTACGATAATGATGGCCATTGGAAAAGAAAAGACGCTCCACTGTCGTCACTAATTGAGTTCTCTTCATTAATTTTATCACCATGTTCACCACCGCAGCTGAGTCAGTTTCTGCCAGCGAATCCCATTTATTGCTTGCCATATACAACCCATTGCGAAGCTTTCGCCAAATGTCTTTCCAGCGATTCTGAGATTTTCATGACGCTGCTGATGGTCACACTTGCAATCGCTGACGAAATCTTATCGCCGAAGGTGGATGCGACAACAGGGCGTAATGACTGTAATCACGGTAAACGTTTTCAAACATGTGGGAACCCTCCCGGAAAATTCACCCTGTGAAGAATTCCTGCTTGATAATTAAAGACGGAATTTGGAAGAGAATGCGGTATTTTAATTTTATTTCTCATACTTCAAGCACATATAATTTTAGGCACTAGTTATTTTCTTTTTTGAGATCCCTTCGGGGGCAGAGCAGGTTAATGGGTACTAATTTATTAGGCGTCAGCATTTTGATAGTTTTTTTTTCTTCAAGGGAAAAATTCCATACCAATTCAAATGGGCCATATGACAGTTTCTTAGACATTTATCTATAGTAGAGAAGATCATGGGATCAAGAATCTAAGCAATTATTTAGAATTACACGCACCCAAAGCCATGGGTCCAAAATGCGACAGTTTTCTTGTGATTTAGTGAAAGTCATCCATAAAATTCATTACACAATTTTCAGAACTCAATGGCATATTTCTTTGAGATAAGAAAACAAAGCAGTATAGTTTAGTTATTGATTTACATTAAAAAAAATTTTATTAGTAATATAGTAAAATTAAAAGATATGTATTCTAAAAATATAATTAGTTTGAAGTTTGAATAAGTATAGAAATAAACGATAAGTAGATAAAGACTATGAATCCCTAATATTTTATTATGTTAATCACATGTCAATCACAGTTAAACTGTGATTAAAAGACATTACAAATAGGTAGGTGAATAATCATAAATTAAAACGCATTTTCAAAATTAATTTAGTCCTTTTTTTCGATATATATACCTACGACATTTCGTAAAATGAGTGTCAAAGAAAATTACTACAAAATTACACATACTAACTATTCATTATAGACATGAGGAATGAAAAAGCGGTCGGAAATTAATATGCTCAATATTCATTAGTGCAAAATATCCATGTAGACCGAATGTCTCTATATATTGTAAACAAGAGTGACGACAGAAGAGTATCTTAAATTGCACAAGTGATCGCGCGTCACAATAAAAACGCTCAACTAAGCGATTGTGCAATACTAATAGCTTGGAGGAGAGGAACATATAATTTATGGCCAGGCCAGAAAGACATCATATACGCTGCAATTTAACCTTGCACAGCACATTGGCCATTGTGCACAAGTGCATGCTGCAGGAATATAATAAAGTGATTTGGAGAACACGTTTAAAATTATTAAATAATACAGCACAAATTATCTACACATAATTTCCATGTAAAGCTTGAAATGTGTCTCTGGTGCAACAAGGAAACATGCTGTACATGAAATATTTTGCAACTCTAACTTGAAAAAAAAAATAATGCGTATCAATTTGAGGGTGCGATGGTTACTCTGAAATGCTCGGTTTTAAATCCCTTTTTCCCTAATTAAGCGTATCGAAATTGAAACCACTTCGAAAGTGATGAAAATTTTCAACCCTTTCCACCCCTTCGCAATCTCATAATACGATAGAATTTCTTGAGAGGTTAAGTGAGTACTGCTGGAATGTATACATAAAAGACTTTCATGTAAATAAATTTCGTGGTTTTGAGGGTAATTCATTGAGACAATCACGTATTTCCTGCTGTAGGCAGCCCTTTTGTTAATTTCACCCGCGAATAGTCAAAGAAAGAATTCAAAAAGTAGCATGATAATTTGCAGACAGGGGCGTCGGAACTGGGGGGTACAGGGGGTCTTTTGTACCCCCCAAAAAATTTAAAGGGGCGCCGAAGGCGCCTCAAAGGGGCGCCAAAATCACCACAAAAGGGCGCCGAAGGCGCCACACAGGGGCACCAAAAGCAATACAAAGGGGCGCCGCAGGCGCCCTTTCAATTTTTTTTATAATAAGTCCCTAATAAAAAAAAAGGAAACAAAAAAATTAAGGAATAAAATTTTAAACAAAGGCGCAAAGAGAGCTTAAAGACTAGAAATTGAAAATTGTTAAAAATAAATTATAACGTTTCAAGGGGCGCCCTCAGCCTCCTAAAATTTTTTGAACGTTCTAAAAAGGCACCCTAGCTGTATCAGGGGGCGCCAAAAAGGTCCTGAAAATTTTTAAAAATAAATTATAACGTTTCAAGGGGCGCCCTCAGCCTCCTAAGGCGCCCTTGCTGTATCAGAGGGCGCCGAAAAGACCCTGAAAATTCCCAAAAATAAATAAGAAGGTTTCAAGGGGCGCCCTCAGCCTCCTAAAATTTTTTGAACGTTCTAAAGGCGCCCTTGCTGTATCAGAGGGCGCCGAAAAGATCCTGAAAATTCCCAAAAATAAATAAGAAGGTTTCAAGGGGCGCCCTCAGCCTCCTAAAATTATTTGATCGTTCTAAAGGCGCCCTTGCTGTATCAGAGGGCGCCGAAAAGGACCTGAAAATTATTTAAGAAAAAAATTGTAACGTTTCAAGGGGCGCCCTCAGCCTCCTAAAATTATTTGATCGTTCTAAAGGCGCCCTTGCTGTATCAGAGGGCGCCGAAAAGGACCTGAAAATTATTTAAGAAAAAAATTGTAACGTTTCAAGGGGCGCCCTCAGCCTCCTAAAATTATTTGATCGTTCTAAAGGCGCCCTTGCTGTATCAGAGGGCGCCGAAAAGGACCTGAAAATTATTTAAGAAAAAAATTGTAACGTTTCAAGGGGCGCCCTCAGCCTCCTAAAATTATTTGATCGTTCTAAAAAGGCACCCTAGCTGTATCAGAGGGCGCCGAAAAGATCCTGAAAATTCCCAAAAATAAATAAGAAGGTTTCAAGGGGCGCCCTCAGCCTCCTAAAATTTTTTGAACGTTCTAAAGGCGCCCTTGCTGTATCAGAGGGCGCCGAAAAGATCCTGAAAATTCCCAAAAATAAATAAGAAGGTTTCAAGGGGCGCCCTCAGCCTCCTATAATTATTTGATCGTTCTAAAGGCGCCCTCGCTGTATCAGAGGGCGCCGAAAAGGACCTGAAAATTATTTAAGAAAAAATTGTAACGTTTCAAGGGGCGCCCTCAGCCCCCTGAAATTATTTGAACGTTCTAGACTCTCTACACTTTAAATTTTAAAGCAATTTTTTTATGAGTGAAATTGTTTCTTTTCGCTACAAGAAATTTTCATGCTTTACTCTAGTATTAAACACTTTAAATCTTGGCGCCCTCTGATCTGTATCTATATCTGGATCACCGCTAGGGCGCCTTTAAACGGTTTAAATAATTTTAATTGATCTAGGGCGCCCTTTAAAGCGTCATAATTTATTTTTGAGAATTTTTAGAACCTTTCCGGCGCCCTCTGACACAGCGAGGGCGCCTTTAAAACGTTCAAATAATTTTAGGAGGCTGAGGGCGCCCCTTGAAACGTTATAATTTATTTTTAAAAATTTTCAGGACCTTTTTGGCGCCCCCTGATACAGCGAGGCCGCCTTTAGTAGAGACACTGTTCAAATTGAGTTTTTATTATGTTTCACATGTTCCCTTTATTAATTAAAACGAGGTAAATTCGAGCAAAGCGCGGAGTTTTGTTGCGCTTGGCGCTTTTGGATAGATAGAAAAATTGAAATGGAAAATAGATGCAATAGAAAAAATTTATTTAAATTAAATTTTAGATTTAAATTTATTTACCATCTGCACCATACACTGATTAAGTCTCCAGAATTGAACCAAAATTAGTTTTAAAAGTAGGGGATTGTCTAATATTCAAAACAAATGTGGCAATTTCCCGGAAAAGCGCTGGGAAACATACAAATTTTTCCAAAGAAGGTAAAGGTTTATCATATATTTAGTTGATTAGTTTCTTAGTTTATAGGAATTGTAGAATATCGTAAAAAGTCTCAGATGAAAGCTATATAAATGCTTATTTTTTCGTAAAAAATATAATTTTCCAAAACCCATTAGAAGGTAAAAAAATAAAAAAGTTTTCCCTAACACGTATTTTTTTGTTTTTAGTCTCTAATTTCCAAAATATTGCAATGGACTTTATTTTTTCCACCTTCTATGGGTTTTTGAAAATTATTTAAATTCATAATATTACACATTTTTACGATATTCTACTATTCCTATAAACTCAGAAATTAATCAAGATAGTAGATGATACACCTTTACTTTATTTGGGAAAATCTGTATGTTTCCAAGCGCTTTCCCGGGAAATGGTCATTCTTATTTTGAATCTTAGACGATCCCATACTTTTAAAACTAATTGTGATTCAATTCTAAAGATTTACTCAGTGTATGGTGCATAAGAGTCATTCATCGCGATCGGACAAACGGTGTAGATGTGTATAGTCGTATAAGAATGACGATTTCCAACAAACAGATCCTTCTTTTTGATTATTAAGGTATCTAATGAAAAATAATAGAAAAACAAAAAGAAAAAAATGTTCACGGTGAGATTTGAACTATGGATGTTAACAATAAGAGTACTACGCGCTAATCTCTAAGCCATAGATTCTTTTACTGTTAACTCGTTGGTTCTTTTTTTTACTCTTTTTAGGATTTACTTAAATCGAAATTTTACAAGCTCATATATGTATGTAGTCTCTAACCAAACAATGCAAAAACTCCTCAAAATTTTTTTTGTTCGGAAACTTTCTGAGTTTACTGTGTATATGCATAAAAAATGCAAAGATAAATATACAACATAAATTAAATATATAATTGCAAATTTAAATATAGCATGCATGATAAAGTATAAAGCGAAAGATCGAATTAACGAATTTACGGACTATGATTCTTTCTTTCTCAGTAAATGTGAAACTGGCTGAACATAAGAGATGGGCAAATTGTAAGGAAAGACTTCTTTATCTATATATTTAAAAAAAAAAAATTTTAAGACAAAATTGTAAATTTTTTGAAAAATATTTTTCCCTAATCGGCATAACTACTACTTATAATTTAGGATCATTGGTTACCCGCTATTTCCAATATTTTATAACATAAAAAATAACTTTGCTATAAAAAATAATTCAAAGACCTTAGGGTAGGGTGGGAAAAAATAAATGTGCAGTTTTGTAAATATTTATTGTTCATTTATTTTTTATTAAAAAATCTAATTTTTACGCAAATCTTTCAATCTCAATAGCTTTGATAGTGTCGAGTTAAAATAATGTTATAGAATTGATATTTTTGACCATTTATTATTTATAATTTGGAAAGTGGAAAGTGGACTGAAAATGCATTTTCACTTTAAAATAGAAACAAATTGTCTGACACAAAGATGTAGCTCGGAAAATCTATATACATATTAAAGAAAGTTGTGTTTGTTGGAAAGCGTAAATTTTTTTAAATCTATGTTTTTCCTCTCATTTTTTATAAGATCGTCGTGTGGAAGAAAAGAAATAATGTGGAACGACCTTAAGAGGTCTTCAAAAAGGTAATTTCCTTCGAGAAAAGTTTTTTTTTGAAAACCTTTAAAAAAATTTGTTCATCATGCAACTGTCCATGAAAAATTAGAGGGTTCTCGTTTCGCACTTATATATATAAAAAAATACCCTAAAAAATAGGGGGGGGGGGCGCCAATATGGGGGGGCGCCAAACTAGGGGGGGGGGGGGGCGCAAAAAAAGGAAGGAGGGCGCCAAAAAAGGGAAAGGGGGCGCCAAAATGTTTGTCCCCCCCAAGTTCGAAAACGTTCCGACGCCCCTGTTTGCAGACAACAAATGCCCATCAATTAAATGTGTTCTGAGAAATTTGCAATTAGCGCGAGCTATATAGAAAGTTTTACCTTTGGTTTAAACTCGTAACTGTCACTAACAAGAAGTTTATAGCGTAAAAGATGGTAATATAATTTGTAAAAGAAATTGGATGTCGATGAAAAGTCTGCAGATCCTAACTCCATCCATATTATTTTTGATCTATATAACTCCAATAAATTCAAATCATTAAGAAATGTACATAAAAATACATCGCTCATGTATAAATTATAAATAGTACAATATTTATTTTAATTTTTCAGTGTGACTTAATTCAGGATTTTCGGTTAAATTCAATTATGACGTGATATTATAATTCTAAGACATTGTTCAGTATAAGCAAAAATGATAAGAAAATTTAATTTCCGTTTCAAGTCGCCAAAAAAATAACCAGTGTCTGGAAAACCACTTTATCAAAAATCATGCAACTTTCTCATGTTCAATTAAATGTAAATGCATTGAAAGTAATTCAATTTTTGTTTTAATTAACATTTTCTGTTTAGCTATAGATAAAATAATCCCAACAGTGTGCACAAAAAGCAAAATATCGAGTGAAACCTTCACCTCGACTTTCGACAGAATAAAATACACCGAAAACTTTATATAAATGATAGAGTTTGGGAGAGAAGCAGTGAAACTATATCCATGTGTAGCCATAAACCCACCCCCGGTGTAACTACTTTTCTGTCGACGTCAGGTTGGGTGCTTGGCTTGAATGATAAGAACGCTGGTTTGGGGCTACATGCTACCCAGTCTCTGAGGGGTGGGTTGATATAAGCATGAAGGAGAAGAGAAAATGAGGAATATTTGCAGTACGACCACGTTTTATATAAACAAAGGCTCACTGAAGGGTACATTGGGGTAGGTTACGGATATATGGTATTTTATATTGTCTCTTTGTGTTGCCAAAATGTGGGCGACTGGGTGGATGTTGTACCCATTGCTAAACTTTTTATTTAACACGGATGAACTAAAATAGAATGAACGAAACAATTTTCCTCGGATGGAGTTAATTAAGTTTATCAAATTGTTTTATTCGCACAACTTCCACTGTTGCAACTAATTTCTGCTACACACAAAAATTCCAACTAAACCCCATGAATTCATTTCACCTTCACTTGTCTCCTGGGAAAATTCTAAGCGTATAAGGATTTACTTTTCTGCACAATGACTCAAACATGAGGTGCATAAGGGGAGTAGAAGGATTAGGGATGATTTTACGAAAGGGTAAATTTTGGGATATACACAATGATTTTGGTGCAGTTGTATTTCTTTAAAATTTCTTTGTTTGAAAACACTCAAATGTTCCAAAAGACTGAAGCTAATGTTTTTTTTTATAAATCAGAAGGGACCAGAATATCATTAATTTCATTATTTGCTCTAAATTGCAAAAGAAATGAATTGTGCATATTAGCTGTGTTTCTTTCAGACACAGCTTTTGTGTACCGAGCAAAATCGAAAGTCGTCAGATCGGGCTCAAACTTGGGATGAGCACGAATTAGGGTCCCCACATTCCAAAAAACGTATGCGCCAAAAATTTTTTTTTTCCGGCCGGCCGTCCGTCCGGCCGTCCGGCCGTCCGGCCGTCCGGCCGGATTATAAACTTAAATTGCAAGAGAACGGTGATAGATAGAGACTTGCGGTAAACGGCAAAGTTTAAATATCGACCTGAAGAAATCCGATTATGAGGTCAAATCCACCCCCCCACCCCCCCGTCCGCCATTTTGAATAACCTCAAAATTTTGTTTTCGCTATATCTCAACCGCTATTATAGCTAGAGGGCTGAAATTTAGATATGTTGTAGGGGCCATCGAGAGCTTTCCAACGATACCTCATTTTCGAAAATCGGTCAAGCCGTTTAGTCAATATGGCCGCCACAATTTTTCATCGAAAATCGACCTTAACTCGAAAACGGCTTGACCGATTTTGATCAACCCGGGGTCAAATGAAAGATCTCAACAAACCCTACAACTCCCTAGAACATACGAAGTTTCAAAAGTGACCGCTAGGGGGCCAAAAATCAAAAACAAAATTTTCGATGAGTTTTCGATGAATATCTCGAAAACGACGACATAAATTTTTTTCATTTTTTGATATGTTGTAGCTGACCATATTATCTAGCTCCATGCCAAAAATGAAGAAAATCTATGGATCCGTTCTCGAGATATAGCCTTCCAAAGTTGGCATGTCATATCTCGGGTTCTACAAGTCCGATCTTGATCAACTCAAGCGCAAATGAAAGGTTTCGAGAAACCCTACAAATGTCTAGAACATTGCAACTTCGAGAAATGAGCGCAAGAGGCGCTAAAGTCAAAAACAAAGTTTTCGAAAATTTCGAACTCGAATTTTTCGAAAATGGCTACATAAATTTTTTTCATTTTTCGATATGTTATAGCTGACTTCAAGACCTTTCAAACAAAAAAAAATTTATGAAAATCTATGGATCCGTTCTCGAGATATGGCCTTCCAAACATTTCTTAGGGTATGACTTTTCAACTTTTCCCGACTTTGCGCGTATTTAAATTAATTCGCGTTCTAGTTTGCTCTCACAAAATTGGTACACTGAAAGAAACACAGCTCCCGTAAGCTTGGTCAGCTTACCAGTACATTTTTTATGGAAATCATAAAGTTTTTATCATCCTAATAGTCTATCGCGATAAAAAGTAGTAGAATGTAATGATAATAATAATTTTAGAGCCATGCTTCATACTGCTGCAGGAGAGGCGAACTTGTAAACACAAATCCCTCTCGAGAGATGCTCATAAAAAGACTGCCGATGGACTAATTAATTTTCCCCTCGAGTTTTTACAACCCCCACATTGCAGCCAAGTGCTCTTCGATCTTCTTGGTAGATAATCCCACAAGAGAATAAGATAAATTGAGGTGTGGCTCGAGGAAGTTTGTATTTTTAATTTCTCATTGCTCTAATCTCTTTTTTTAAGCGCGTTGGTGCTAATTAAGAATTCTGTTTTGTCTTTGCAAGTTGAATGGTTGAGGGTGAGTTTCGACGAAATGTTTGCATCTGGATGCTTAAAAAAATACGTAATTTTTTTTCTTGAGATTAAGTTGTTTCTTTGTTGGATTTACCTTTGGATTTTCCAACGCACAATATATATAGCTCCTCCTCTTGCGAACACTTTCTTCACCAGCATCAGAGAAACTCCTGTGGGTGGAAATGTTGATTAATAGTTGCTGCCAGTGCCAGCTGAAAAACTATCTTCGGCTTGTGGTTTTGGCTGAATTTACATTATTAAGTTAGTTTTCTGTATAACTTTGGCATTTGGAATGGTTCCACTTTCTGCCAAAGAGGTATTTTGAGGATCAAAGAGCCCAAACCCCAAGAAGCTGGAAAGTGACGTGTGTTTGAAAAGCATCTCCTTTTATAGGCGTTCCTCTGACAGCTAATTTACAATCCTTGGGAGGAATCTTGTACACACATATGTACATATAATATGATGTAAGACACCCTCCTTTTAATTATCTTTAATTGGAATGTCACTACACTCTGTAATTCTCATTAATCCGAAATTTAATTTGAACCACTTTGCGGAGCATAAATCGCTTTTAGGTGTCAGTTGTTGGTGTTGGGAATTAACATAAATTATATACACCAACCGGGAAAAGCGACTCATTCCATTTGCATATAGAGAAAATGAGTGGTTTAAATCGACAATTGTATGTGTGTGTTGCTAAATACTCGATAAAATCAATTATTAACCACTTGCAATTTAATATTTTAATAGTTTTAATATCAGTGTTTTAGCTAAAACAGCGAGACATTAATACACAGAAAAACCCCATCATTTTGCATCGCCTGTAATTGATGGAGTGCATAAATCGTGTTTGTATAGCAGGAATATTCACAATTGTCTCATCACGATCGATATATTTAAAGTGGCAGAATCACCATACGGACAATCGCGCAGTTAGTGCTAAAACTCACCCATCAAGCACATGGTTTTGCCGTTGAGTTCAGGGTTTCATAAATCACGACGTATATACCTATCTCAATTGGACTTCTTATGCAATGTACCGCAATCAGCTGTTTTATTGTACGCTTGATTGATTAGACGTTTTTATTTTATTATTCTATGTATTCTCAATACCACTAAATATGTACATTTTTAATAGTCATAAAAAAGAAAAGCAAGTGGAGAGCAGTGATAAAAAAAAAATTGATGTTTACATGATTTCTTACAACAGCGTAATACAACGTGGTATCCCAAAATATTCACAGGTGATATTTATTATTAAATTATTATAATGTGTAATAATGCAATTTATAAAACTGAAATTAAAGTTTAGATGAACAAGTAAGGTAATATGTAAGATAACATATCACTATATCCCCGTCTAATTCTTGAAGTTTGCATCTCATTGGTATTCCATTCTGTTTGTCGTCACATCACATTAATGGTGTCATCTGTCTGTTAAGTTGATGATTGTGCTACAATCGGTGTACAAACGAGAATATGAGGTAACCTCTCCCCCCCATAATCTATTGTCTTCCAGCAGAAATTCGTCCCTTTAATGGCATGATCGTCAAAGGGGGTGGGAAAGATGAGGGGCATCAAACAGAAGAATCCTCAACTCAGGCAGGTTGAATGGACGCTTGTGTCATAATTATTTGGATGCGGCTACATTGAGCTGTCAGATGTAAGAAAAGGCATCACTGTGTGTTGCCCAACATTTGGGTCAGTGAACTCTCTGAGCTGTATTCGGTGCAATCTGCATGTTTGCGCGGTGCGTCAGTCAAGTGAATCAACCCCTTTTTCTGCATGCACAGCTCAACAATGACTCCACTCAACGCATCCCCCATTCACTCGAGCCACCCTAGCGCATATTAATATGTCAGTGGGTAAATGGGACATGGGCAGGCACAGCAATTTCCTTCCCCCAGGCAACGCACAATCATCTAAACGTTATACATATACCACTGATGCCACCCCCTCCACTTTTTGCATTTTTATCCCATTGTTTGCACTTTGATGGAGTATGCAGAAAATTCTCGGATTTTCAAATGTATACCATTTGTAGGGGGATATGGCTTTGTGCGTAAAGTACTCAAATACCTATGTATGTATATGTACTTGAAAATGGGAGCCTTTACGCAATCAATGCATGTATTCACTTCCTTGGAAAATACCTCCCGGGGATTTCTAATTAAAAGCATACGCAACAGTGAATGCAGCAGCGTTGCACATAGAGATTGTACTCGTCCTTCGTGCAGTAACCCTGAGAAAACCTCAAGCAAGGTTTCAAAATGCTGTCCACTACAGGAAGTACATATTATATAAGACATTTGACTTTAACCAACTCACTACGCATATGCACTCCAAAAAAACTCCTTTAAACTGAAGTTAACAAAGCATTACGGGAAAATCTCTTGTTAATTTCACATTATTCCAATACAGAGACAAAATGTAAAAAATAGTTTTCTGGTACAATGATCAAATTCCTTATTAGGAATATAATTGACAAAGAATTTGCGCAATAATGAAGGAAGTCCCATCTAAATTAGAATTCCATGCGAAATGCCATTGAGTCCCATGTGGATCACTTGCTGGAAAGCTCCAACATCAATGCCGACAATTGATCCAGTCAGCATGCAATCGTTAAAAGGAAATAAAGCACACGAAACAGATGTCTCGAAGCTTAAAACACTGCAGAAGAACATAAAACATAAATGTGAGCTTACCTTTCGCCATGAAAGCGGGAGGAAAGCGTAGTGGAGCACCTGCTATGGGAAAACTACTTGCATCTGTTTCGTGGGGGAGTTTCGTGTCTGACCAAGGTCGCTTGGTGAAATTGTTGAATTTTCTGCAAATGCAGTGAAAGACTGAAGGCACCCCGAAGAGCTGTAAATTTTCCTGCTTTTGAAATGAATTACAGCGGAAAGTAATTTATTGAGCCAGCCAGAAAGTTGACAGGAAAAGTTGAAAGTTTCTTCCCCGTGGGAATGCGATAAGTTTTTCGCAAGTGTTTGGGGGGGGGGGGAGGTGTAAGTTTGTTATTATGGTAAGGAATATAACATTAACGTAAACTGTATTTGACTACACATATAATATCCCTAATATCTACAATGTACATTGTTCATGTATCTAATTTGCTTTGCTGCCAAATAAGGGGATTGTTTTTGAATCATATACGATTTACAAATAGTGCAAATATTTAATACAAAAAAATTATGCAACTTAACCATTGCCATTGATCCAAGAAAATGATTTCGAAATGATTCTACAGATTATATCCCTTACTAAAAATGTGTCACTTGGTTGGTTGTTGAATTCGGTGGGAACGGAAAAAGGGTAGGAAAAAGGATTTAAAAATAAATCTGTCATTTCTAGTAAATTTTTAATGCACCGCACTCAATTTCAATTTCACGCTCCTTGTTGTGCAACTGCACATCACATTCAATCAATATTTTCTCGAGAACTCCGCGCTCTTTGTTCTCACAAAGTGATTGACGTGGATGGAAAAATGGGGGATGGTGGGAAATCAATGCTAAATATTTCTTATTTAAGTGCATTTCCATTTTATTGTTCTCCTGTGCAGCATTTTTCCATCCTTGGTCTGTACGGAAGGAAAGCAGAGTAAAAGATATTTATAGTGTACACGAAGAGAGTGGGGATTTGACTGTATGCTCCCCATTTGGACGGTGTGCTCTTGAATTTGAATTTATGACACAATTGCAAGGACGAAGGTGGGCGGCAGTAGTACGAAATGTGGGAGACAATCGAGGTACAACATTGCAATTTCGTATACATATAAATAAAGAGCAAAACTTCATATATGGTGTAGCGCTTACGATTTTATATGGTATATACCCCCGAAAGTCTGACATGCTGAATTCCCCTGTTTAAATATGCAAAAGGCGTTCCAGCTATAAAATATCCCGTTTATATGTTTTAATTAAGCTTTTTATGACTTGCCCGGCGAAAAATTCCTGCAATATGCATGATCTTGAACTTGTTTGGCTATTCTCATCGGATTAGAAACATACGTACATCCCCCATAGGGCTCCCGGGTAGAAGAGTTAATACCAGCAGAGGTGTGAAGTGTAAATTGAGTTACAGAATATATTTACCACGGCGGGATTTCTTTTCACAAAATTCATCACATACGCTTACGAGGTCCTTAATCTTCACGTCTCTCCTGAAATTCAGTAACGTGTATCGTACAGTGAAGATTTCAGAGACGCTCTATGAATACAAAATGTTCTTATAACGACTTATTAATTAAGAGAATGTTTTATAGTTGAAGGATACCATATTTATCAGACTCTTTTTTTGTTATTTCTCTTTGTGTGTAATATTTCTCTGTTATACCCAGGGGGTATCCGACTCTTGCCACTCGCGGTGCACTTCCTGCCACTTTTTCATTGCCACTCTTGCCACTCTTGCCACTCGCGGTGCAGTCTCGCGGTACATTCTAAGCATAGTCGGTTACCCCCTGGTTATACCTCACGTTGCATTTACATTTTCCCTTTTGTCACACATAAGAGCCAAAATATAAGAAAAAGAAAACTCATAAACTGGAAGTTACCGCAACAGCAATTATCTTATAAATAAAGAATTTCTTCAGAGTTTTAAGGGATTTGTTGTCTTAGAATCTAAGCCTGAAAAAATGTCCTTTGTGCAACTTGCAAAAAAACAAGACTTTTTTGTCATACATTTTTTCTTAAGCAATGAATGAACATCTTAATGTAATATTCATTCTGTTAGAACCCCAGGATAAAGGAATCTTAAAGAAATTTTTACTTGACTGAATCTTGGAGAAAAATAAGAAATATTGGAACAATGCTTTATTGTATACACATAGTTATTGATTAAGCTTCGCCGCAAAGAAAGAACCCTGAAAAGAACCAACTCTCTCTAAAAGATTTATTGACATTTCTACAAAAGTTTCGCAACAATTTTGGTGTATTTTTCAGCGTCACTCTTATTTTCGAGAATTTATGGGCAACCTCTGTGAGGTTGAAATATAAACAAAAGCTTCTTTGGCAATGAGAAAAATATAAAAGATTTATGTTTACGAATCAGTGCGAATGAAGTTGATGCATTTTTGTACATTTCTGCATATCATATGGGAATCCATTTACCTTTCAGAATGGGTGTTGCATATGAAATATGCTGTAGAACTTTGATGCTATATAAGGATTACAATGTAGCTAGGGTTATTGTAACAAAGTTGGGTGGCTTCTTTCAATACTGCACACCATGGCCCTAAAATTTGCATTTCATTACATCGGGCGCTGATTATGACCTGCGTCTCCGTTCATCGCATAATCTCATCCTCACGGATCTTTTCTTCAACAATGTACGTTACTCCATAATTTGGGGAGACACAAGAGAAATCCCATTATCGCAGCATGGTGCTCCAGAAAGGTTGCGGGAGTCCATGGGATGCATTTTGGCGAGTGGAGTAGACAGGATCAATTGAACTGTTTTGAATTTTTGTAATTGATTTTTTAAGACAAATGATAAACAATCTCCAAAAAAACTTAAAATATATTCTATTTTTAATTTATTGCTCCACGGTTGAAAAATAACTTTTAAATTTTTTAAAAATCTTTTTCTTTCCATTTACAGAAAAATTCTCACATTCTGTACAAATTTGCAAGAAAGCTATGTTAATTATTATTTCCTGTGTCCATAGAAGAAAATTGTCAACATGTTTTTCAATACCCATTCCGTGTCACTCCTTCTGTTAGACACAATGTTCCTCTCTTAATTGCCGAGGACTCATTTTATTACACATCCATAATGCCTCGTAATCTGATGCATCTTTGTTCGCTTGTTCCACACAATCGCACTGTTAATTAAAACACTCATTTTCCCAGTTTCGCGTACAGGAGGGATTGAATTGTGTATTAGTCTTCCGGTGGTGGAAAATCCATCTACACTGAGGCGTGGGTAGACTGAAAGCCAAAGGCATTTCCCGGGGTTCTATATGTCCACTTTTCCATTCCCTGCGCCTGGGTGGCCTTTGATGGTGTTAGAGGAGTCAATTCTGCATCAGGAGCTACATATAAGGGATGGATAGGGGGACGAGGAGGTTTCTAGTGCAACTCTCCGGGAAAGTACTTCCCCCGCACACATTGCATCTCTACCCTGTGGCAATACAGTCCCCATAGGCTGATGGCTAAAGTGGATTATCGATGATGCGCTGATTTAGTTTCGAATGGCGACAGAAATGCAACCATTCATTCTAAGTTGCATTCAATGCAAATTTCTCGGGGATTTCATATATTCGCTTATGCGAACTTAATATCATTATGTTCTGGGGGGGACTTGTATTGAATCATTAGCAGTACCTACTTGCCAATACCACTCTGTGTCTAATTCTATATCCAATCCTATATTTCGATTTGATTAGACGGATTGAGATTGTCAAATGAAGAGGATTTTCCCTCACACCACTCATGTTTATCAGTCGCTCCCCACAATTAACACTACGAATCTCGTTAACTACCCAATATACATACATACCTGTAATTTCTATGTAACTCTCTACATCATTTACTGCTTTGTACTGCATTCAATAAATTTTGTCTCATGTGATAAAATAAGCATTTAGCCTTTAAAGAAAAATTCATATTTAATTTTTACTCAAAGGTTTTTAGTAACTTTATTTTTGTCCCTCTTTTTTGTCAAAATGACTATATCTCAAAAAATATAAATATAATAATTTATACTAAACCTTCTTATTAATTTTTCTATGATGCAATGAGAAACAAATTAACTGCAATTAAATAATCCTTAATTGATTCTCGAGCTGTGTCTTCTGCATTCGCGCGCAAAACTTAATTGAATTGAATAAAGCCTTAATTGGACAATTACTTTATCGTCAGGAGAAGAGGAATTGAATGAGAGGCACTCAAATGTAAAATGCATGTATCGTGGTGCAGTCGAATTGAAAAAGTTAAATGAAAAATATCATAAAGATCTCTCGAAATATTGTACGATGCAGCGAAAGAACTGCAAATATGATTATATTTGAGGACTGGGTGCGTAGGTCAGTAACCCAATAGGGTGTCTTACTTACTCCGTTTATGAATAATATTCCGTTTGTGTATGTGGGAACCCTTTTACTTTATATTTACATACATACATACATTTGAGTATGTTGCATTAACGCAAATTCCACGGGCTTTGCCATTTTGAGTACATATTTACCATTTACGCATATACGATATTTTACGCTTGATTGCACCGATGCACAAATGCAAGATTTCACAATGGAAGGAAGCAGTGTACTTATGGAGGAATAAATCGATGTATTCAAAGGCAAATTGGAAACCACCCTCCTTCTTATGATTACCCCAACTCCCACCTAATTATGTAAATAATTATGCATTTGAATAGGTAAATAGATTCGGGCGGTAAATCCTTACATGTGGTTTCTCCCACCTCACCAGGATATACCTTCAAGGATTATGCATTTAGCTAAGTTATAAGTTACATCAATATCGGGGTATTACAGAATTTATAATGCGCCAAGTTTCATCGTATAATTTACAGCATTAATCCTCCTAGGTTTAGTAACTGCTACAAACAATTCAGAGAATAAATTCTTCATATAGTTCAACCTTTTCAATGTTTTAAGAGTTACAATTAAGAATGTAGATACAATAAAATTCTTTCCCAATCTAAACGAGTCGGTAAATACAATTTCTTTAAATTTATTAGACAGGTTTAGATTTAAAGCTCAATAGCTGTTTCTATTTAGCTTAAAGGCATTTGAATTTCTATATCGAAAAGTAATTTATTTTATTATTTTCTCTATTTAAAATAAAGAATATTCTGTGCATTTTCAACAAGATATGTACAAATATATGAAGTTACTGTACCACGCAAGTCAGAAAATTTCTATAGCATATCGCTCTTATACTAAAGTAGAATTATTAATTGATTTTCTCAGACACTGATAAACTAATGCATGTTGCTAAATGAATCCTTTCTGGTGTTCTCTGCTGGCGTCTTTCACAAAATGTGTTCACCGAGGAAGATATTTTGCATCACAAAGTGTTATCAAAACTCTCTGGTAAATGGAAATCTAGTGGATTCTTGTATACTATATATGGAGTTCATATTGAAAGCATCCCTTGCACTATCTATACACCATACAGGAGTACTTTTACTGTAAAAGAGGGTACAAAAGGTGTACGTGGATGAAAGCAAAGTGTGGGAACTTCAATAAGAAATCGTAAAATGCGAAAGGAGATGCTATCCAGTGGGATGTGTGAGAAGCTTTTCTCATAAAATGATTCTGAATGTAACAAAATTATTCAATTTTCTCCCACTTTTATGGTTGCAGTTGCGATTTTTATTAAAAAGTAGCGGAAAATATGGTAAGAGTACTATTTTAGAATCATTCTTGATGTCTTTTCTCTGCACTATACATTGTCTGATCCTTCATTGCATTATATTGTGATTTTCCCCCAACATTGAGGTTTTCTATGGAACTCATTCACACATAGAGTTCATTTAACTCCAATCATTTATCCCGTGTGCAAATGTTGTCATTTGTAATTGCCAAAGTAATTACCTCGAAAATGCATTTACCGAAATAGAATGTGAGCACATGTGTGTGTACGCAATTCGAAAGTATAAAATGATGGAGCACAATCGTGAAAAGTGGAGTAATGTTCCCCGTCGAATTGGTGGAAAATGCTCAAATGACAGGAAACTATTTATCGGCTGATGCATTAACATTAACATTGTGGTAAAATTCACACATTCAACTTAATGAAATCCATCTACAGAAACTCACAGAATTATCAGTAATTCTGTTGGGAAAAGCACTCATAATATTATCAATAAATTCCACACATTCATTCTTCTGGTACAATTAACGTACCACAGCAATAAAATCTCTCCTTCCATTCTACATATCAACCTCCTCAAATCATCTAACAATATTCTTCATTTCCAATAAAGTCCTTTAGTTATTGCGCAACCACCTTCTCTATAGCGTCCATGAGTTTTACTGTTGAGCAGACGAAAAGCAAACATCATTTTCTATCAGTGTCTGATATTTAGTTAAAAAATGAATTTTGCTTGCTCAACAGAACACAGGTATTATGTATATTTAAGCATTAGAAAATCAAACCATTGCCAAATAACATGAAAATTCCCTCACTGTGACATGTGGGCGGTGGAATGTAAATTTGCATTTGGCTAATGTTTTTTTGTGCACCCGCGTGTCCACCAATGTCAATGAGAGAGTAGATACGGATACGGAGAATTTAGGACCCAATTCAAATGGAGCAATTTTCAACGTGAAATTTTTATAGTGCTCCATGTGCGAGGGACATTTTTGTGTAAAAGCCACAAATTCAATTGATAATGTGATTCAAGAGCTACAGAAGAGTTGTAAAACAAATAGATTTTAATGTTACAGGATTTGTCATGTGTTGAATTCAGATTAATAATATTTTAAATTAGTTTGTATGCTAAGTTTTTCTTAGAACTCTATGAATTTTTTTTCTAATTCATTAGATCATCAAAATACCCTAAATCTTTATCACGTTCATTTTAACTTTTTAACTCTTCATTTCGAACTCTTCCACACAATATTTTCCTGGATTGAATTTCACATAGTGTACACAAAGTGTACACTTTATGGTAACTGAATCCGCTCATTCCACGTGCATGGTCAGAATTCTATCAATTAACGCGTGGGTCATACAGTGAAACCCATCCGATGAAATTGGCCACCATGCACTGAGTCCATTGGTGTTCTCGCTGGAACATTGGATGGCAGCAGATCAAACGAGCTTTTACAAATTGTGACTGACACCGTGATACCCCGCGTACGATTTTAAATCGCGACCAAAGATTAATTAAATTGGTCACCGATGCGTTAACATATGTCGTCGCTATTACCCACAACAATGTATCGTAGAGGGGCGGATGTGCTAGGATATATAATGGAAGCCCTTTTGCAGAGTGTGGAGGCACCACATTAAAATGAATATTAAGTGCGCGCCGGAATTTGATGAATTTCATAATTGTGCAAATTTGCTTTTGAAATGTGAAAGGAAATCATTTGCAAAAGAGAAGACCTCCTTTATTGAGAGTTATATAGTGGGTGGAATTGTAGAGTATCACATGGAAAAAAATCAAAGAGGGAAATTGGAGACAGAATTAAATTAACTTTGAACATTTGCGCCATATATAAAAAATAGTCAATCAGAAAGCATTTAAATTTCCAATTAAATTGAATCCCTCACATGCAGTGGGTAAACCATTTCACTTCATTTATCCTCGCATCTCCCCGCGTTTGGACAGAAGGCCCTACCGCTCAAACAGGAAAATAATCATTCTCTGACCATCGGTACAACAATGTAAATACAATATGCAAATTTCAACAATCTCTCCCCCCGAAAGTATCCCTTAGAACAAACAGCCTCCCACATAGCACCAATCTCCAAACGCGAATATGAAATTTACTGAAGCGTTATAAAACAATTTCCTTGACTCAATCCGGTGCCAATTAAAAGATATGACTATGCGAAACCCTACATGGGTGCGGGTGAAAAGTCGAATGAAGTCGAGACACCGGGATGAGTGGACATTGTTGCCGGCCCTGGCTATCCCAGACAAAAATCCAATATCTCGCTTATTAGCCACATACAAACACATTAAAATGGATGGGAATTAAAATTACACGCTTCACGGGCTTCTCCACGACAATTCCACACACAATCAACCCAGAATATGACCGTCAATTGAAAAAAGCAGGGATTCCTAATGAAAATTCAGCACCAATATTGCTAGACTCTTCATGTCCAATTCATGCTTCAGTTGCAGATATTTTAGTTTATGACATATATCTTAATGTGTCTCTATTACGGATTTGTTATTTTAATATTTTAAGAAATATTTAATAAGAATTCTTCTGCAAAAATTAGATTCCCTGTGAATTCGACAAATAAAAATCATTAAAGAGCAGTTTTTATTTAATTCTAATTCATTTTCTTCTAATTTTTGGAAAGAACATTGTGAGTCCTGATTTAAAAAAAATCTCATATTTCCCCATCAATATTTTATATCTACAGCCTAGGGTGATTAATGAATTTTCCAGGGGAATTCTCCTGCACCTCATTACACCCCACTTAGCATCTAAATAGAAAAATTGTGGGTATTAGATATGCTTATCGCTAAACTCAACCACGAGGTTAATACTGCTAATTGCATCTGACTTTCAGCGTCGATTAAAAATAAATCATATGGTTTGAGGCGGGTAATTTTTCTCCGGAGGGTCTTCTCATGAATAAATACCATCTTGGGTGCATAATAGGTCTCATTTTAGAGCATGTTGACGTTGTATCAATCAATTGCTTCCTGGAAAAGAAAAACAAATATTGTAAGCTGAGGTACGCCCAAAAAATCCACCGTTGGCCTTACATGAATACTTTCACCCTCGACGTGCAAACAATTACACATAATGTCCCCCGAGGGTGGTCACGTTTTTTTTTTACTCCCTCACCTCTACGTCTCGTACCCTAACTTCCACTCAAATTAATCATCGGTCGCCTATGCGAAAATCACCCAGCGCAACCCTTCTGGCCACCGAGAATGTCATCGCACCCAAACGTTCGCCCCCACTCACGGAGGGCATCATTAAAGTATTCAGAGCCACGGAGTCGAGAATATAATTGCATGCAAGCCATTGTCCACGATTTTGGTGTGGAGAGCAAATTCTCACCCCGTGTTTAGCTGCTTTCAGCGATGGACGTGAAAAAAAAAGAACGACCGTGTAGTCAATCGGTGAGATTGATTGTCTATCTATGTTTCTGGTGACGCGAGAACAAATAGCCATGCATATGGCTTTACGAATTAATTTCCGTGAATTTCAAAGGGGTAATCATTGCACACCAAATGTACTTTAAAAATAATAAAATAAATAAATACATGTAGTTCTCAAAAATTCCATAAAGTTCTTCTGAAGCAATTTTTTTTTATATGACAAAGATTCAGTGAAGAATGAAAAATAGATGGGAATGATAAATCCATTGATCACTCCCACTCTTGCTTAATTATTATTTACTTTAAATTGCTAGAATAATTAAAAATATATTTGTAAAAGAAATATGAAATTTTATAGATCATTTAAGAAATAAAATACAAATGTATGTACTTCAATTATGTACAAAAAATTATGTACAATGTACTTTTAAAAAAATAAATATATGTAAAATGATCAAATTTCAAGCACTTGGTTCAATGGCTTTCATAGCCTGAGATTTTTTTCTTGATTTGGTTTCATCTTAGTACAATAAGGACATAAATCCATTTGTGAGATACGGTGGGAATCTGTGTTTTACGATGTCGTCTACGAAAGCGGTCACTCTTGTCAAGTTTATGTCCTTGACGAGAGTATCCCTGAGAGTAGGGGATAACCCTTATGCAAATTCCATACCCATAAATGCAAAGTTTCATCTCAGGACGCTTTTATGGCACCCACTCTGTGTGAACAACGGAGTTTGTGAGTTTAATTTAATGCAAACTTCCGTTTAATGAATAGTGTTATCCATATCAAAATGGATTAAGTGCTATTTTTATTAAGATTTATTCTACGGGGTAAAAAGTATCATCGCTCGGACGTTTTTCTGACGCTCCACAGAAAATTGAGGGATTACAATTTCAATTTGACTCCCCCAAATGCAATGTAAGTTGGGAATTGGCTTTTTCCCCACATTCACCAGCATCTTCAACTATTTTTCCCGTGTGCTATCCTTCCCACAGAGGATATTTTCCGCAACAATTCGCATCTCCCTTGGCAATGAGTGTATGTTTTTGCGGAAGATTGTGGGAGCGCAGTGTTGGAACAAAGCTTACTTTTATACCCCCAACCACTTTTCTTGTTTTCATTTTTTTTCACAGCTTCAGGGTGTAATCTGTCAAAGCCGCACATACGAAAAGCTCGTGGATAATTCCATGCCATCATTTTTCTCAAATCCACACCCACACTTCCCCTGGCTCTGGGCGAATAAATTTTCCTGGTTGGGGAAAAATTGATGCTATAAAAAACGTCTGGTTTGGTCTGCAATATTTTCGTCATTCGCACAAATAGCCCAACAGACGGTGAATGCGCAACATAAATTGTATTTGACCATGTCCTGCAGGTATAATATGAGTGAACGGGAGGATAGACAAGAGAGCCACGTTACCTCTTCCATCTACAAAGTAGAGAATAATTACTCGAAAAATGTCACACGAGAAGACTATCCACGTAATTATTCTGTTTTATGTTTGGCCCCGCCAGGAAATGCCGTCCAGTGTGGAGGAAGTGAAAATATTTTGAGCTGCGACCGTTGAGTCCATGGGGAAAGTATATTTGTAAATTTCCCAAGAGTCTGGGCGCGTAATTAAAATACTTTAATAGTACTTTTATTTTTTGGCACCGTTGTGTGCCCTGAAAGATTTTTTGTGTGCTGTGATATGATGTAATTTATGCAGCAAATACCATTCCGGTTGGGCAAATCTTAAAAAAAAATTTGAGGATATTATAAAAATAGAAAAAAATAGGAAAACTATCTCTAAATAGCCCATGGTAAAGCTAAAGCTCTATGAAATTTTTCACATTTTTTTTTTCATTAACAATTAAGAGTTTTTGATGATTTTTTTGGAAAAAAAGTTAATCTGAATATGAACAAAATATTTGGATATTTCGTTATACTAACACAATAATTAAAATTTATTAATTGTCTTACAACCCTTTCCGAACTCCTTATTGCTTTGGCAAGAACCGGAAGGACGAACATTTTTACATATACACATTAATATCTCCAAGTTCTTCACCCTTGCTTCAGTTTAGATTCTTTTTTTTTTTCTAAAGTCAATAGTTTTGATTGAGATGAAAGTGCTTTTGGGAGCATAAAATTTATCAAATATCCATTGTCCTTTTGCAATCAACACGAAAACACATTCAGGGGAATTGAACTGTGTACAAGAGGTTGAATGTTTATCTCATTCAATGCGATTGAACAAGGAGTGCACCATTTATGCAAATAGCCCAACATTTTTCTCCACTTTTTGATATAACAAAATGCTCAATAAAGTATTGAATGGTGCTGCTGAATTGCGAAAAATCACAATGAATGCAAGTGCTATTGGCCTTGACTCTCCAATCCACCCAATCAATTCTTGCGGGTGGACTCCCCACGCAAACTTTCTCAAGGGTTTCCCTTCACATTTTCACCATGGGGGCGAAAATACGACCAATTCAATCGATATCGAATGATTTATATGGGGAGTATTTGCAATGAAAATCGGTTGCATTTGCATGCTTTCGCTGTGAGATAAAAGGGGAAGGTTAAATGAAGAGAATGGCAAAGTGAACAATGAGATTGTTCACAGGAAAGTCATCACGGGAAAAGATGACGGGGATGATTAAGTAAATCAAAATGGAAGAAATTCTTTTGGAATAGAATGGGAAAATTGCTGAGTGGGAGCTATGCAAATTAGATTCCTCCTCGTATTTTATTTTGCCAGAGAAAAACAATCACAGAGCTATTTTTCTCAAACTTTTCTCCTTCATTCCCAAGTTGTGTCTGCAAGTAAGCTTCCTCCTTGAAATGCTAACCATTTCATGCGATTTATTTCGCTGAATGAGTTGGAATACCGGGAATCATATGCAAATCGATGGAATGGGCGGAACCCCTCTTGGAACTGCTGAGGGAATTTGTTGTCGAATCGAATGGACAGTACAGCATATTGAATCAGTTAGTGGGTGGCAGAAATAGGACGTTTTAGGGATGCACCCGTGAGGATGGGTACAACATTAGATGCAATGCTTACTCTAATTCCAATTATGTAAACTAGGTGTCGCATACATTGCGTGCAAACACTTTCCTCGCGGCCACAAATGTATCAATTCAATTTGCCGAAGCATCAAATTTCCGTTATGCAGGATAGATTGTAGCATTAACTCTTTAGGCGCAATTCCCACCACCCCTGCAGGATTGTCCTAGCACCCGTAGATGTTTGGAGTGCAAAGTGATTCTGGAGTTTCCAAATGCATTTACTACACACAGATTCTACATGATGGGTAATACATATACCTTGAAGTGGTAACATTGTAATACTCTCATCAATATCTGCAGCGGTAATTGAAATTGTGTGATTACATCCTCTGTCGATTGACCCCCTCAAACCCAAATGGTTTGCCCCAAAAGCTCCTTGGGATACAAACATGCATCTCAAGTCCATCGCCCTTTGCCAAACCATCTGTGGCGTAATAATGCAATAATATCCTGCCTCGGTAAGTGTGAAATTCGTCCCCTATATGTTCCGGTTGCTTTCCTATCTCCCAAGAAGCCTTATTTCCTGCTATGTCACCTCTTCATCTGTTTATCGGTTTGTTATCACACTAAAAGCTTTATAAAGGCATCTAAACCTCTAAAATATTTTTTTGACGTATAGTATTAATTTTTGTACTTCTTTGTGAAAAACTATTTTTTTTCAGTTCTTCGTTCATGCAACTCAGCATTTAGAACTATTGATAACAATCTTTTACATGGAAAAATTCAATTAAATTTCCAAAGACTCAAATGGACAATGTTAATGTAAAATGACCATTCAAAGGAAAACTTACTAAAAACTTTTAGAGAATTCACTCAAGTGGGAAGACTACTTGAAACATTTTCCATTATTCTTTTCTCTTTCTCACATTTTTTTTGTATCTTTTAGAAAATGTTCCAAGGAGTATCAAAATGCTTAATAGAGTCCTCACAGGGTGGAGAATATGTATATATGCAGTATATGTAAGAACTTGAAATGGGAAAATAGTCGTCCTGCATTTAAGTGAAAATAGCATAAAAACGTTTCAACTGTTAAGCTTTAGTACTTCAATAACCCACCCGCTAGATCATGGAATTCTTTTCTCGCTCCTCCACCCCCAAATGGCGTTTGGGTGTAGCACACAAAGAGCAACCACCGTAAAGGGAATCATTTATAAACATTTTCCTCGTCAAATGGGATGAAATTTAGAGAACCACCTCGGTTTCCTTTATCACACGAATTGGACTAAATGTTTTGGGGGTGGCAAGAGAGCAATGGCTTAATATTCGTCCCTATTGCAAGAAAATGTGAAACGTTCACAGACCACAAAATGCATCATTTTTCCGGACCACTAACCACCATTCTATGTTTTTTTGCGAATTTTGATTTGATATCATTCCCTGGGCTATTTTCGTCATCATTTTCTGACGAAAGCATAATCAAATATCTTATACTGAGCACTGAACTGAATAATTTTTCCCCTCGATGCATTTTGAGGAAGGGCGAATTGTCTTTAGAAACTTATACATAGCAATAAGGAAACTTTATTTTTCAGTAGTTTGAATAATTTTATGATTCAAAAGAATATTACAATGATATATAATATTTTTGTGTGAAATTTTATTTTATATCTAACGCGTCTTTACTTTAAATTTTAGAAATTTATTAAGGAGTGTACCAATAGCTCCAGGCTTCAGGGTGAATCCTGTCTCATGCAGCCATGAAATAAACGAAACAATCCTGATATTATACAAAAATGTCCAATGAAAACAGTTTTCTCAAGCAAGGAATTTCAAAATCAACCCTCGTGATCGATGGAGTGAAAAGAGAAACAGAATCATATCCTGAGAATCCCTTCTGGGCTTCAATCTACCATCCACTGCAGACACACGTCCATGAGGGAGCAAACAACCATTTTGAGATAATCAAACGTAACCTTTTAGCGATTTTAGCGGTGATTCCTGATTAGGATTTTTTTTCCCTAAAATATCTTCATGGCTCAAAATATAAACCTAACTCATGGGAAAATTCAAAAATATTTTATACCGATTGCAACAAAAATATAAATTTCTGATGTCGAGTTCGAACATAATTATAAAAAATCATAAAGACTATATAAAAATTTGCCATAGAAATACTCTCACCGCATATTTTTAATCAAAAAAAATATTTTGTTGATTTAAAGAGAAAAATATGATTAAAGAATTGATATATAGTTTTGAATGGTGTTGAATTTAAATATAGTTCTGTCATATGTATGTAAATAAACTTTTTTCGCTCACCGGAGGAAAAGTAAAATTTTCCATTTCACTTTCAACATTTCACGTCGGCTTCACTTAATTAAACTTTTTTCCTTTTGACCACAGGAAAACTTGGTATGCCACGATTGTGGTATACCAACTAATTAGAGTAACTCATGGTGCTACTTAATGAATCAAGACAAAATCATAATTAAATTGTGCTATTAAAATAATTTCAATAATGTCTCAATATTTGATACATATAAATTTTAAAAATTACTCAAAAAATCATGCCAAATGATAAAACCCATCCCATGAAATTAATTATAATTGTATCTCTTCTCTATCTGCACATATAAAAAGGAACTGGAGCCACGGGAGTCACTTTGTGTTCACGCTCTACCATTAGTGCGATTACTCCCCCGTATCTTAAATACCAGTGTGAAGGATGTCCCCTCTGGGGCGCTGTGTTAGGGTGCTTGTGCGGCATTTGATTTGTTTGACGGACACCTCCCCCCAGACGTTGATTTTCATTTTTGCAAACACACAAGCATAATTAATGGATCCACTGCACGGCACAGACTGTTGCAAAAATTTTAATCCCTTTTAAAATTACATTACAAACGCTGTGGTGACACACAAGCAAGAGACATGGGCTCGTGTCCGTGGATGGTGACTTATGCTGGGTATTTGCATTAAAGAGGTGGAATTGATGCGTTTCTGCATGCAATTTTTATCTGATTGCCCAGAGAGATCTTGCAGTTTGCTGCGACAGGGTGTGGTTTGTGTATTTAAAACGAATAATTTGTTTGGTTTTACATCCCCGACACGGAGTGATATGTGGTGATGTTTAGGGTGGGCCACAATTCAAAGGTACTATTTATTTAATTAAAAAACCGTAATGGACTTATGAACATTGTCGCAGACCGAGTCAATTGCACGACTCACAAGGAAATTATTTGCTCAGGGAAATGAAGAGGAAAACAGATGGTTTCAGAGGGAGTTCGGGGAGTTCCCAAGCCCTCACATTTTAGCACCTTTTTTCCACAATTCGTGTTACATTTTGAACTGTGGGGATGTTGCAAAGTCAATAGACTGTGGCAAAAACTCATTCTCCACTGATTGAGTGACGTGAAAGAGCGCCAAATGTGTGCTGAGTGGCAATTGATGTTCAATTGATTGACTCACCCTGACGTCATGCGAATGCTCTTGATTTCAATTTTGATTATCTCGCCATCTCGTGTTTACAAACACCCCACTCCAACCCCCCTGAGAAAAAGGGTTTATGTATTAAAAGTCCTTCAAAAAAGCAAAAGCAGAAAAAAGTTCATTTTCAGGTTCTACTTTGAGCATTTCAGCGAATGAAGCGAAAAGTTTTCCATTTATTCCAATATACCATTTACCGGGCACACCGCACCCTGTAGTACATTGAATCCACGCAAAAAGCAACTTCTATATAGCAAAACTGTTGCTTCCGCGGTTGATGTGTGTTTCCCCCGTTTGGTAGAATGTCATTACAATATTTTTTAATTAAAAAAATTTCCACAGTTTTTCCAAGCGATTGCATCTTTATAGCATGCTTACATGAACTTTTAGCAAAATATTCTCTTTTTTTTGCAACCATTTTACTTGCCTGAGAGCATCCTCAATTTTCCATTTGATTCTCCAGAAAAATTGTAAAATTCATCCTGACATGGAAATATCAGACAATGTTGTAACACAAAAGTGCAGGAAAATCTGTCTTTTCCACACAAAAATGAAAATATTTTTCCATGGGAAACAAGCTCCTTTCAATTCTTCGTTTATGGAAAAAAAGCACAGTGCATTGCAGAATTATAGAGTCATGTGTATTTACATATTTTTGATTGCCATTTCGTTAATTGATAAAGGTGATTTAGGATTAATTTTCTCAAAGATAATATGAAAACAATTTTGCAGATGACATCGAGCAAATTAAGGCGAAAGGATGAGAGGTGCACTCTCAACGTGAAGCAAAATCACTTAAAGGAAAAAATCTGCCAAAGAGCGAAGCTAAGAGAAATTATCCATCTCCCAATTATGGAAGATCAATCAGTTAGCAACAGGAGCGGACCAAGAAAAAATTAGCAGAAATAATCCATAAGAAATTTAAAAAAATATCAGTTTATTTGAACAGAAAAATACAAATATTTCTCTAGCAGAAGAAACCTTCTAAAATAATTGCACCAAGACTTTCTACCTCAAAAATTTCCACCTTTATACATACATCCTAATCTTAATCTCCTCCATATCTATATAATAAAGAAAGGTCGTTTGCTCGATCGCGATGTTTGGCACAGAGGCTCCATATATCAGGCGGTTTCAGATGGCCGTATTCATTTTCCCCCCCAAAGCCCCCTGTTGAGGATTGAATAGCCCCTTATAGTTCCTTTAGGGAAATTGATAGGTTTAGTTTATGGTTAATCGCAGTAGGCGTATTCTTGTAGAGAAAAATAAGTGAAGTCAAAGAGACGCTAACATAAATTTGTGAAAATCATATTGAAAAAGTAAGTAATTTGAAAATATCTATGCAAAAAAAATGAAGAATATGTAGTAATAGTTTAAATGATTTCATAGGAATTTGTCGGCGCCAAAGGATGGCAAAAATATTGAGTGATTAAGATAGCCGATTGAAGAAAGGTAAAGATGGTAGATAATATATATTATAATGAACGAATGTAGCTAATTAGAATTAATTTAAATAGGATTTAACGCAAGAGAAAGGAAGGCGTGAAGGGACAAATAGCGGCTAGCTATTAAAATAGGTAAAAATCATTTGTAGCACATTTAGAAATAATTTAATTAGAACAATTTATTGCAGAATCCCTCACATACTTTCGCCATTGGACCTCATTTGCTTACAATTGCCATCCTCGCCACCCACCCACACCGTAGAATAATTTTGGAAATTAAAATATATAAATACAGTCCACTACTTGACTTGCGATCCCTAACACCCCCCTTCAGGTAGCCCCCTTATAAAAGTCATGTCCTAATCTACCTTTAAACCATCACAATTTATTTTCTCTCTAAAATTTTATGTTTTATGTTTTATGTTTTATGTTTTATGTTTTATGTTTTATGTTTTATGTTTTATGTTTTATGATTTATGTTTTATGTTTTATGATTTATGTTTTATGTTTTATGATTTATGTTTTTATGTTTTTATGTTTTATGTTTTTATGTTTTATGTTTTATGTTTTATGTTTTATGTTTTATGTTTTATGTTTTTATGTTTTTATGTTTTTATGATTTATGATTTATGATTTATGATTTATGATTTATGTTTTATGATTTATGATTTATGATTTATGATTTATGTTTTTATGTTTTATGTTTTATGTTTTATGTTTTATGATTTATGTTTTATGTTTTATGTTTTATGATTTATGTTTTTTGTTTTATGTTTTATGTTGTAAGCGCAAAAAATCCCAGCGAAGCGTATTCTAGTAAAACACCGAAAGGGTTGTTCCGAAATTTTTCCTACAGACTGTATGAAAACTTATCACACGGATGCTTCCCTTGTATGCCATAACAATAAAGTGGAAAATAATTGAATAAATGGATATAAACATTGTCTCTTGAAAAAAAATACACATCGATATGCAACTGCGTGTAACAATGTATTGAGCCATCAGAGCCATCATCAAAAATATTATGTACACAATTTTTTTTTGCTCTGCATTTCGTATGATACAATGTTCCAGTATTAATGATACAATGTTCATTTATTAGCCAGACAATCAAAATGGCAAAAAAGTGGGACTTTCAATGGAAATCTCATTTTCCAATTTTCCCAAAAATATGAATGTAATTAAAATTTTCCGGGATGATTGTAATTGGAAGCTGAATTATACGTGTCAATTTTGCACATGGGCGTTAATGTTGCGAGATTGAAGGATTGCATGCCGGGGCCTCAAGTGATGCAAATTTCCCATTTAAATTTATTACCGGACGAAATGCTGTGGTGTAGCTTTAATATTTAATGCCATAGTTCACTGGTGGAGTAACTTTAATTTTCTCTTTAAGGTGAGTGATTTCCATGAGCATTGGCAGCATTCAGTTTTGAGCATGCTGTATTACATTCATTCGGTGCGCAACAATGTGTATTGAATTATTGTCAGCGTGGGGGGTTTGAGGAATTGCGGGTGGCCTCACCATCAGCCTCTCGCCATACCGCATTTTGGGTTTTGGTGCAAACGAACATTCATCAAGTCCATGTATCTCTCTGTATCGACACTTTGTCAGTTTGGGGGATTGTCAGGCGTGCAACAAAGGGGCTTTTGCGTGCGATTTTTTTTTGGGAATTCAACCAGAGAATCCAACATTCAAATGGGGTTTTGCCCTTTCAGCACCCCATCAAGTGGATGAACCCACTGCCAATTCATAGAATCAATTAGTCTTCAAATCCTGGTTCACAAACAAAAAAAAGAAAAATGCCACCCTCCCATAAATTCCGGATGTTTGCGAATTAATTCAATCCATTTCGCGAATGCGAAACTTCGAGCTGAATTACTCGCATTCTCTGGCAGTGCGTTGGCGCGTCCATGAGAGAGCTGGGGGTGTCCACAGGAGGGAATCGAGCAACATTATCGAGATTGAGCCACCTGCCGACATGTCACGATATAGCGAAACCCATAAATTACCCTTCACCCCAAACTGCTGCTGCTCTGAAGGTGATTTTGATGCTACACACCCCGCATCCAAGTTGAGATATCCTTGAAAGAGCCGCTACGAAGAAAACTCACGTCAACCACTTCAAGTCCTTGGCAGAAGACATGATTAACTCGAAATCAAATCCTTATTGGAGGTATGTCCAAGCAAATGATACTCCAAATGTTTGGCAAATCACTATGAGTGATACATAGTTAATTAGCAATTAAAAGCATGAAAGCACAGTATAATTACGGGAGTTAATTGACCTGAATGAGGAGCTATTTCAAGCTTACTAGTCAATGTGGTGACATCATTCATGGAGCTTTGGGAAAGATCATTCTCTGAAAATAACATAACATTTACCTAATGAATCTTTCCTGTATTTAAAAAAAATCGCAAATTATTTTAGTTAATTATTTTGACAAAAAATGGTAAATATTAATATCTTTTGGGAATAGGAATATCCAATATAAAGTCATAAGCAAATAATTTGTAGGAAGTTGTAATGATATAACTTAATAAGAATAAAAGGGAAAATTGTATTATATTCAATTAAAAAATCGTTTTTTTTTGTAATTTAGATCAATTCGCGACTTTGCATTTAAATCAGTGCACTGAAGGTATGCAATTAATCAACCTGCAACAACAATTAGGAGTAAATGTCGGTTATTTGGGTTATTTGAAAAAAAAATGAAAAGGAATGTCGGAAATGCAACAGAATTACGAAAATTCTGCAAAATCTTTATTCCATTAAAAATCTTGTGAACGCTATAAATTCATTTTTTTGTAATTTCAAAGAATATAGTGATTTAATGTTTGTCAAAAGCAATTCGTCTACATTCCTACTAAGTAAGTTAAGAGGATGTAGACACTTTATTGAGGAAAGAAAAGGAGGGATTACAAGTTAATCGGTTAGAAATTTAGGTATCGCTCTTCCATAGTTTGATGGTTTTGTCGTTCTCAAGGGCCGCGGAAGCAATAATATTTTCCGTGGGATGGCAAGCGGTGCACAGAACTGTGTCTGTATGTCCTTGGAGACGTTGCACAACCTCCTTGCTCTGCAAATTCCATATGTAAACCATGTTGTCTTCACTTCCAGACACAATCCACTGCAAAGCAACGAGTTGATAACCAGATTATGGAATTGAGGCTTCAAAAACCAGACTTACCTTTCCTCCAGTTACGGAAAAATTTGCAAAGACGCAGTATTTCTCATTCTTGTGCCCCGTATAGGTCTTGAGGCACTTGCCTTTTGAATAATCCCAGAGTTTGAGTGTGTTGTCAAGAGTCGCGGCCAGAATGTACTTTCCATTGGGGGAGAATTTGACAAAGGACACAGGTGGATTGTCATCATCGATGAGGGTCTTCAAGCATTGACCACTTGCAGTGTCCCAAATACGGCACAGCCCATCGTAGCTAGATGATACAATAAGCGAACCATCGCGATTGAAATGGACCGCAGAAACGGGATCGGAATGCGCAGGAAGAGTTTTCAGGCACTTCCCGGTACGTACATCCCAAATCCTCACGGATTCATCAAAGCTTCCGGAAACAATGAGATTGCTCTGGGGATTAAAGTTGCAGCAGAAGACGTAGTTTGTGTGTCCCTTGAGGGTCTTGAGACACTTTCCGGAGCTAAGTTCCCAAATTTTGAGCGTTTTGTCGTCGCTAGCGCTCACCAGGAGTCGACTGTCACTTGACCATGCCACATCGCTGATTCCCAACTTGTGTCCAGCAATCGTCTTCTCAAATTTGCCATCGTAAGCACCCCAGATTTTTATAAGTTTATCTGCGGCTGCAAAGCATAATACAAATATGAGGTTATGTCTCTCCGGAAAGCGACCGGGAACTTACAGGAGCTGGCAAGCCATTCGCCATTTGGACTGAATTTTACTGCAGAGACAGCCTTTGTGTGCCCAGCTAGTGTGAATTTGAGTGTGTAGTTTGGTTTCTGGAAGAGAATTCAATGCCAATACAATTAGAAAACTCTCCAAATATCAGAAATATGCACAAAAATCTTACAACTGATGCGGAAGATGCTTTGTTGGATTGGCTGTTCGTTGAGAGTGTATTGGGACCGGATGGGGTGCTCTGTATTGGTGGTGGTACCCCATGTACGGAATGTGGATTGTGAGCCCCAGAGGAGCCCAAGGGACCCCCCATTGGAACCATTTTTGGCAACCGCGCAAATTCTAACCTCAATGCAATACAATGTCACACTTTTGATAAATTATTCTTACAAAAACACTTTCCCAAGAGATTTTTCTTACACTATGCAAGTTTGTTAAATACCTATACTCAGTAATGAGAACTTTCCTTGTCTCAAACACGGATTTTTTGAGGAAAATAGAAGCAAAAAGAAAAGTCCCCGTGTTGTCAAACAAGTTCGCTTCTACCCAGCTGACCACGAATAAATCTCCATACGCGTAATGCTTTCAAAAGCACATGTAGTGAAAAGTCTTCAAAAACTTCTTCTAAATCATCAAAACATTAAAATTTCCGTCAGTATCAACCCCGAGTATCTTCAAAAACCTTAGAGATGCAGAATTTGAGAAGGATCGGAAGAAATTGTTCTCTGAAATTGAGAAGCCTAAGGAAAATAATGGGAGAATCTGTTTGGGATCGAAGTGAACTCGAGAAACAATTTGAGAAGGTTGTGTTGTGTGTGAATAAACGTTTCATTCAACGATGATGAATACCATGGATCTCAATGAGACGTTTTTCGAAAAACTAGGAGGACTCAAAGAAAAATTGGAAGTCATGAGTAAATATGGTAGGGATTTGAGGCAAGAGCGTCATCACCTTCAAGAAAAGGTAAAGATTCATGTCAAGGAGATTGAGGAGCTGCAGACGAAACTCTTTGAAGCCAACGCCGAGATAATGGTCCTCAAGAATAATCCCAATGCCAACATGAATCTCAAGAGGAATTCCATTTTTGCGGAGGTGGATGATCACCGGAAGAAAACGAAGGAGCACATGGATGTTAAGACGATCTTTCTGCAGGAAACAAAAGGCCTAAAAAAGGACATTTCCGACATTGCCCAAAAATTTAAAAAGATGCAGAGAATGTTTGTTAATGGTAATAATTCATTAAAGGAAGAACTTCTCTGGCAAATTGGGCAACAAAAGCAAAAGAATATAAATCTACGGGAACGAATTTTATGGTTGGAGGCGAAGTTAAGTCAAGCAGCAGAGGACCACGGAGCAGCCTGGACTGCTGAATTGAATGAGTATTGGGAGTAAGTTATTTTTATTCTATAAAGTTGAAAAGTTTAGTTAAAAATTGCTTCTATTCGCAGTACTCAAATGACCAAATTGGAAATAAATAACAAGACGGTACTTCAAGAGAAAATGCAGTTAGCCGAGGAGGTTCACGTAATGCAACAAGATATATTCAAATGGAAATATAAGTGCCTCAAATATCGATGTGACCTTCTTGAGAAAGATCTCCTACTTAAGGAATATGAAATAAAATATCCAGACATCAGTGACATCCCCATTAGTCCCAGTATGCAGGTGGATATAAACAATTTGGACGACACCTTAGAACATCAATGGGTCCCACCAGCAATATTGGCAAAGAAATTTCCATCATTCACCATCTACGTTGACGAATCTCTGTCAGAAATCCCCGCCGAGGATAAAGAGAACATTCCCTCGAGTACAGCAAACATATTCAACAACAAGGTATAAACGTCCTGCAGGGGACAATTAAAAAGACCAATGAGGAGAGCTGCAATGAGGAAAAGACTCACGTAGATACAATTCCTTCCTCAATTTATTTTACATTTTTTTTTGGACTCCTGTCTGTGTGTGCCCACTAATTTATTAGTACGGTCCGGTTACTTTCTCAAAATTATTTGATTTATTTATTTTTTTATTTTGTAACACGATGTTTCCTAAATGCCAACTCTCTCTCTCTTTTATATCATATCTATAATTACAATAAAAAAAATATTGCTGGCAAATAAATATATTTTTGAATAGGAATTATTTATTTGCACTCCACTTTCAGGGATTCTAGGCACTTCCATCGATGATAATAATAATCACGTAAACTATGCAGGAAGTTGTAGTTCTTTGCCTTTATAGACTGCAAAAAAAATTTAAAAAAAAAGAATTTACATCAAATAAAAATAAAATTGAAAATAAGTTTATACTTAGAGCTAAGAACAATCTAAATTCTACATCTATGGGTTTTATTATATGAAAAACTTAAGTAGCTTCTCATTTTTTTTATCATTTAAATGAAGATTGGGTCAGAAGTCTAAGAAGGAGAATACTCATTTTAATTTTTACAATTTGGGAATAGTAGTGCCATGTAACACATGTGCAGCATTAAAGAACCCCATTGTCCCTTTAATTATTTTTTATGAACTCAGTGCCATAAGGTCAAGTCGGGTCAAGTTTTGAAAGATTTTCGTTTGAAATTTCATTGAGTAAAACACGCAATCCAAAGAACAAAACCGGGTAGTCAAGTGCTGCACCATTTTGAGCAAAAGCTTTGTTATAATGCTTGTAGCGTGTTATAATTTTTAAAAACATTAAGGACCTTTTTATTGTTTACCAAACTTATCCTGCATTAATTAGCTTAAAAATGATAAAAGCAAAAGCCATTTATTAAATCAACATACTAAAAAAAATTTTTGCATGCTCATGTCAACCATGTAAGTTGTTATCAATGTTTGCATTTGGCTGCACGAAAACAATGGGCACATGGGCACAATTTCACTTTCAGCAGCCGCTTGTAAAGTTCCCATATTCATGGCTCTTTTTTTTGGATATAAAAGCTGGGCAATTTATGTAGCAAAATTAGTTTCGTTTCTCACATTTCTCAAGCATGAACAACCAAACTTTCTTTATTTGTCTTGCTCTCGTCATGTGTCTCAGCATGGCGACAGCCCAAAGGAACGAAAACATGTTCTCACCGGCAGGCTGTGCCCCAAACTCTCGACCCACGGATTGTGCTCCTAAAAATCAAAGGACCTGCGGAGACATCCAAGTATTTAATTTTTTTTTGACATTTTTGTCTGGAGGGCCTGGAAAGATTTTTTTCTTTCTTTTCAGAATCAAGATCAAGGCAGTGATGATGGTGGTGAAGGAGAAGCTGATTGTGAAGGCAAAGGCTGCGTCTGCTTTGATGACTACGTCTGGAATGAGGACAGATCTCGATGTGTGGAGCCTTCAGAATGCGACCAGGGAACCCCCAACAACCAAGAAGACCAAAAATGAGGTTCAAGTGATTCATTCACAAAGTAAATCAAATACATTACATACAATATGTATGTACAAAATAAGGTATTTTTGTGCAAAATAAATATTGGTCTACTAAAGCAGTGTTGTTACCTTGCTCTTAATTTCTTTCCGTATCAAGATAGGTCGTTGATAATAATTTAGAATATAATTTTGAAACACGGTCGATTTTTTTATTCAAGTTTTTTTTATTGAACTTACGAAGTTTTAAGCTGTGAAAAAAGTAAAGCATTTAGCCAAAATCATAAGATACTTAGAATCCCATATCGTAATTTTTTTATGAATATGTAGGTATTCTACTGGTCTTTTGAAGTATGTAAATTAAATTTATCAAAAACGATAATCATCATTATTTTGGGAAAGATTTGCAGCGTATAATAATTCAGGCTATATGCTCCAAACAGAATCTTCTATACTTCTTCCATTTTAGCTTTAATTAATTCATATTAATTCTCTGCGATTTATTGAGGGTCAAAGTTTACAGTTGTTTAGTGATGCATTATCTCGCAATTTCCAATATGTGTTTATAATGACCACAAAATTATGCTACAGCATTATCAACATAAAACAAATGCTTCACTTTACTCTGAAAGCTAATGATTGAGAAGAAGAAAATTGATCGTCCAACCTTCTCCGGTCTGGCCCTCTTCATATGTATATTTCTGATGCTAATGAAGTCATGAATGTTTTCAAAAGAAGTACCCTGACTCTTCCATATAAGTTATCGAATTCATCAAACCATTTTTCAAAAACACTAATTTATAAATAAAAAAAAACTACAAAATTTTAATTTAATAATTTTTTTTTTATTGTTTGGAAATTCTTCTCAGTTATATATTGACTTTTCACAACAAACTTTTAAAAGAAATCAAAGTTTAGTTCGCGTGGAAAATTAAGTCTGATAACAAATTGCATCAGATCATTGCTCCTAGAAGAAAAGTGGGTGAAAAAATCATACTTTTTTTTAAATTTCTCTGTAAAATAAATTAAAGAGCAAACCTTTTTATAAATCAATTAATTTATTATGCAAAGGACCTTAAAAATAAATCTTTTTGGACATTTTAAAACGGTTATTGGAATTGTAAAAAATGATGTAATTCATGGGAGTAAGGCGTGAAACACATCTCATTGATGACATAGCTGTCTCATCAGCAGATTTGATTGAGAAAAGTGATTTAGATTAATTTTATGCCGACGTATGAATACCGGGGGCTTATAAATAGTGAAGCAGAGCAAAAGAGCATCATATTTGAGAAAACGTTTTAAAGAAAAGCTCCAATTTGACGCAAATAACCATGTACGCTGTTGTGATCTTTTTGGCTGCTTTCGGCACCCTCGCCAGTGCTGAATTCTACAGCAACTTCCCCAGTGCTGGAGGTTCCTATTCTGGATATTCTACCCAAGGCTCACAAGGCTCATCACAAGTGTCATGCAACAAGGAGTACGAGTACTACGATAACTGTGCCAGTCCCTGCGAAGAAACTTGCGGTAACTACCAAAACTTCTTCGAACTGAAGGTAAGTCTACATGTTCTACCATCTTCTACCGTAGAGATGAGTATTTTTTTGTTTTTTTTTTTCAGAACACTCCTGAGTGCAGCCTCCGTAACTGTGCTCCCAAGTGCAAGTGCGTCAGTGGATACGTGCGTCACAACAATGGTCGTTGTGTGCCCAAGACTGAGTGCAAGAATCAGGAATTCCACCACGCTACTCGTGGCAACCGTCAGCCCTATTTCTACCCTCAGCCATACTCTCAGCAATACCCTCAGCAACAGTTCGAGAACCAGCAATACGATCAGCAATACTTCGGCCAGCAGTACGGTAACCAATACGATGCTGGAAGTTATTTCAATGAGTACAACAAGTACTAAATAATATCAAATCGTCACAAAAAAAAAACTTTCAAAATTAAATCTCTAACATCCATTTGTTCTTCCTTTGGTTAGTAGAGAAAAAAGTTTTAAAAGTTTATTTCAAAGTGTCAATAAAATGATTTAAAACAGAAATTTATTTTTAATTAATATATTAAGTTGTCATATCCCAGTTGAAACTATTCCTGTGTTTATATTAATCTTCATCTTATTCACAAGTTTATTCAACTAGCGTCCTTTTTCATGCTCGCCATTTTTTTTTAAATAAAGTTCGTTGACCTATTTTTAATCAACGAACAACTCTAAATGGTAACATGTCACGATTTCAGTGAAAGTGTTTATTTATAAAACATACTGAAAGATTATTTTATCATCAAATCTAAAAATCTGGCACGAGGCAAACTTAAGAAAACATTCATTCGATCAGTGATTTCAGTATGTTTCAGATGTTGAATTTTTATATTTAATTTTTGAGGCTTCTACGCACTTAAGTGCCATATACGTCCACAGGATGAATGAATACATACAGTCGTGATCGTGCAGTAGGACCGTCGTCAAAAAAAGTTCTCCGCGGTAAAACGGTTGCAGAATGAGGAATTTTGCCTTCGCAGTGGGACAATTAGTAGGGGAACGTGGCCCAAATCGGACCGCCGCCCAATTGCGACCGCCCCTTTTTCTCGTAAATGACGAAATATTATAAAATTAGTTTCACTACATTATGAAGATATTATAGTAAGATAATGTTAGCGCCTAAAATAAATTAATTTGGTACACAACAGGACTAATAAAAAATCAAAATTCATTTTCAGCACTTGGCCGACATTTTCTGATTTTAGAAACTAAGTTGATATGAGTTTTTTTCCCACTTATGTCTCATATTATGCCGCGTTTCTGTAGCTTAGAGGGTCTAGTTTATTACTTGATTTACAATTTTTTGAAAGATTTTAGGTATTTTAAGTAATTAAGTGAAAATGTAATACATGCAGAATGGTCTAATAGCGACCCCCAAAATGTTTCAATTCGGACCGTCTATTTCCACCATTCACCACGGTAAAGCAGTCGCGCATGCGTGTAGTGGTGTAGAAGTGTCTCTCTCATACAGACCGCGCTGTGTTTTGATTTCGGGAAAATCAATATTTTTTCACGTTTCTTGAAAGTTTTTTCGCAGTGAAAATGTTCCTAAAGCCAAAGGGGAATGCAGTTAGTGTAATTTACGCATTCCTCAGAAGAATTTTCGTGGATTTTCTGCGAATTACGTCAGTGAGTGCGCAATTGTCGGTGTGTGTGTGAAATTTCGTGTAGTCACCTCAAGGGCGAAATGTCAAAACAAATGTGGGGAAGAATGAAAATAAATTCTTGATTTTCCGGCTTTTCCGGGTAATTCATGGCAGTTTCCCTATTTATAGTAGTGATAAATGTGATCTACTAGTGAAAAACCCACAAATTACGGCAAAAAAAGGGGGTCGCATTTAGAACCCTCGGGGGGTCGCAATTAGAACACCGTGGTGAAAAAGTGCAATTTTAGCAACTTTTTTTAATTCCATTATTACTCAGAACAGGTAAGAGATAGAATGTTTGCATCTATAGAACAAAGTTAGCCTATTAAATGACCTTTCCAATGGTACTAAACTTGGGAAGATTTAATTCATTTTAATATGACTTTTTTCAATCCTTCTGAAACAGAATTTAGGGGGTCGCAATTGGGCCACGTTCCCCTACTATTGGAAACAGGCCGTGTACGCGACTCAATTTTTGTATGGAATTCCTTGGTAAAAAATGAAGTTGGACTGCGCTTTTTTACTGACAGCATCAATCTCAAATCCGTTTGTACCATTAAATTCTACAACTAATAACCTACAAAATGACAGATTCTCAGCGTGCGATCAGTATTCTAAATGTCAAAAAATTAAAATTTTATTACCAAAGGCGAAAAATTCCCATACAAAAAGTGAGCCATTTTTGCTCTTCAACTTCAAAACAAAGTAGACCGTGTACAGGGTCTGATTGGAAAGGTAGGATATCAATTGTCCTACTACGAAGGCAAAATTCCTCATTTTGAAGCCGTTTTACCGTGGAGAAGTTTTTTTGACGACGGTCCTACTGCACGATCACGACTGTATAGAGGTAACACGAAAGTTTCTCACTGTTAACGATTCCCAGCTTATTGCTCTGACCTATACTAGGGCTAAGTAAGGTAACCACCACAAATGGTATCAACATTAGTTACCCATCAGGCTGAATAAATGTTTTCGTGCGCTCCTTGTCTCAAAATTTGCAAATAATTTGAATTAAAAGTTCGGTAAATCAACTCCCGCCAATTAAAATCGAATTGTGCGCCATCTTACGCTTAAAGACCAATTCTGTCGGAATATGTCGGTATGTTCCATTGGAACCAAAAGAAATGTCTATGGAATTTTCCCGAGAATTCCCATAAAATCTTACTTAATGGTACAACTCCAAATCATATGACTGACTTTGGTCATTGTGAATTTTTCTTCATTCACAAGGTGGTGGCGTAGAGTAAGATTATAGCCGAAATAATCTAGTGTTTTACGATTTTTAGTGTTAATCCCGTGGTGAACAAGGCGCGAAGATGGCTCTAAGCGACGCAGATGTCCAGAAACAGGTAAAAATCCTTGTAATTTAACAATTTTTTTAACCACCCATCAGTGACCTTTTCTTACCTCCACCCACCAAAATCTCCAAGAAAAACCACAGATTTTCATGAAATTCTATATCATTTTCACATTTGCTGTTTCTTTTTGCATATCCTGCATGAAAGGATTTATTTATCTTTCTAAAAAATACATATTAGAATTAAGATTGGAATCACATAACGTCTTGTCATGTGAATTCTGATAGCCCAGCTGTTGCAGCCTTTTCTTCCATCAATGTTTTCTGAATAAATATCCCAAAATTTCCTTTTAAAAGCCCTTTAAAGGCTTCTGCATGAACCTCTCCACAAATCTAAGCATGGTAATGTCCGTAAAAGTAACTCTAGGATGGAAAATATTGGTATTTTTCCTTGAAGTCATGTGACTCTTCGCCATGTTCTTCATACTACTTTTCAAGTAATGTGATCCGGAATTTTGTTGCGTACTGAACCCGCTCTTATCTGTTCACCTCCCCGTGATTCGGAATAAAAACTATGTAGTACATGATAACTTTATTATATTAACTTTAAAATAAATATTTCATTTTAAAAAAAGAAAATCTTGATTTTCCCATTACCCCAATAGATAAAGAATAATATTTGGGTCTTTTAATTGTAATGCAACGAACGTATTCTTGCAGATCAAGCATATGATGGCTTTCATTGAGCAAGAAGCCAATGAAAAGGCCGAGGAGATTGATGCAAAGGCAGAAGAAGAGTTCAATATCGAAAAGGGACGTCTTGTGCAGCAGCAACGTCTCAAGATCATGGAATACTATGAGAAGAAGGAGAAACAAGTTGAACTCCAAAAGAAGATTCAATCTTCCAACATGCTCAATCAGGCTCGTCTAAAGGTAATGTGTGATTATGATTTTTTTTAAAGAACTTTTTCAAAGAATTTATGTTGTTTTAGGTGCTGAAAGTTCGCGAGGATCATGTTAGAAACTTGCTAGATGAAGCTCGACGACGTCTAGGAGAGGTCACAAAAGACCAATCTCGATACGCTGACGTTCTTCGCACTCTTGTTGTTCAGGGATTATTCCAAGTAGATATTCCACATAATAAGATTTTCTTATCCTTTAATTAATTCTTCTTTCTTATGCAGCTCATGGAGCCAAATGTGATCTTAAAGGCTCGTCAGGTGGATCATAACATTGTGCAAAGTGTTTTGCCACGTGCTGTGGAGGAGTACAAAGATAAAATCGGCAAGGATGTCGTGATAACATTGGACACGGAAAACTTCCTGCCGGCTGATGCATGCGGTGGTATTGAGTTGTCTGCCCTGAATGGGCGCATCCGTGTACCCAACACCCTTGAGTCGCGTTTGGAACTAATTTCGGCTCAATTGCTTCCAGCTGTGCGTACTGCACTCTTTGGACGCAATGCCAATCGTAAATTCACAGATTAAGAAGGCTTTTGCGCCCACAGTCTAAATTATCCCATTCTTATCCAGAGGATACAAATAAAAAAAAAAGAAACGGACGCTTTGAAAAATTTCACACATTCCCCAATCATTTTCAAAATTTTCCCCAATTATTTTCTCTCATTTTAAATAAAAATCCTCAGCATATGAGGTGCTAAACGACGGCGATATACTCTCAAATTGACAAATTAATGCTGCCTCCTATATGAAATTTATTGAATCCTCTCACAATTGGCTCTCACAATTGTCAACAGCATCTTGCTTTGCAGTCACCAAAGTGCTACTGAGATAAAGCAGCAGCTCAAAAATTTCCATCATAATTTCTCCTCTCACTTTGCTGCCAGTTTTTCAAAGCAATTCGATGATTGGGCGACCCAATTGTGAGTCTACATAGGTCTCTGGGTTTATGTTTTTGCACAATTTGACAATTTGTCTCCTTTTTTTTTATTTGATTTCATTTTATTATGTTCTTGCTGTATCCTTCCTGCTCAAAAAAAAATCAGTGATATTCTCAAGATCACCTGACGATCACCTCGAGTTTTGCAAAAACACCACCCTTTGCGCGCCCTTAACAAAAACCTTGCAATATAATCCCCAAAATCATTCTTTAGTTCTCCGTAAAAGTTATTTCCTTGTAGTATAAAACTCCTTTAAATATTCTGTCGCGTTGTCATGCTGTTAATTATGCTGAAACATTTAAATGAAAAAAAAATACTTGCATTGTGTAATATTTGAGATAATAAAACCGTAATGTTATATATATATATATATGTAGATGATGCATTGTAATTGCAAAATGATTATTAAGGCACACATTTAAAAAAAAATATATGGTATGGGATAAATTAACACAGTTCTTCTCTTATTATTGAAAAAAAAGATGTATCCTATTATGTATTTATTAGAAAATACATGAGAAAAGTATTAAATGAATTAGAAAATATGTCAAGAGAAACACTAAATTCATCATAGAAATGGTGTAAATATGTATAGATGTGAAATTAATGAATAAAAATGTTGAAAAAACTTATCTTTTCTATCTTGTAACGTCGCATCAGAATCAAATAGTCTTCTACTGAATCGTACTTCCTTACAGACCATACACATTAACCCTTTAAGGTCCATTAGGTCATACGTTGACCCAAAGGCTCATTTTGAAAATAATTCATTTTGTTTAGTTATTTTATGAATATTGAGTCTAAATTTGTACAAGACTATGTCTTTACAATCCCTGATCATTTTATGACCACAAAAGGAGATCCTCAAGGACTCACAGGATCAGGAAGAATGAAAAACCGTAAATTTTTGAGTTGGGTTTATTTTGCCAAAAATGTCTTATTTGAGCTCAAAGGAACCCCTAAAAATAATTTTTAGTTTAATTAGCTTGCTAGATTGATTGCGGACCTTAAAGGGTTAAGCTCTGCATTCAAAAATATTTACGTGTACTTTAAATTATACCTAAATTAATTATTATTGATATTTTTGATGACCGAAGTATTTGCTTAACCTCTAGGCCGCCAAGCGGGGTCGTTGAACGACCCCAGCCCTATATTTCGTGCTATAACTTAATAAATATAAAAGATACCATTCCCATCTTTTGGAAATAAGTTCTTTGGTTATCTGAGGAGGTTGTGTAAAAATTTCAGCTCAATCCGTCCACCACAAGAAAAGTTATTAAGGAAAATGTAGAAGAAGGGAATTCAAAAATTGGTGTAACGGCCATGCTGCGGAAAATTTCTCAGAATGAAGTTAGTTACATCATAAATCATATGGTTGAAGGGGGTTGAAGGGTTGTGTTTACTTTCTCACTTTACCTTCTCAGTGTCAGAATTATCGCGAATAAGTAACATAAACAACATAAAACATAATTAGAAGCATATAAATGTGCAAAACAATAAAGAATATTCGAGAAATATTGCCATTTATCACGGTGCGGGAAGTGAGGGGAATGTGGGGAAGTAGTGAAAAAAAATAGCAGTTGCGGTCAACTTCGTGGCAAATTTCTCACGAAGAAAGTGTGAAAAAGGAGTGAAAAATGTTTTTCCCTAATATCTTCTTCTGCGTGTTTCCGGGTGGCGAATTTGTGATGCAAGGGGCAAGAGGACTATATAAGGAGTCTAAAGGTAGTGACCCGACAGTTCCCGGTTTTATAGTTTATGAGAAAATCGACTTCCTTCGTGGGGTCGTTCAACGACCCCACCTTGGCGCTCTAAGGAAGCTCCAAGGTCTTGGCGGCCAGCAGGTTAAACTAACAATATATTAAAGACATTCAAAAGCTTAGGTAGGTACACGAAATATTTTTCAACCAAATAATTGCAAATGATAAAAACAATACAAGTTTTATTAGGGGGTGGGAAGGGAAGAATGATGCTCTTCATACATATTTTTGAAAACACTGGAATCTGATATTTAATCATTTATGAAGTAAAAGGTTGGAGAGGATATAATAAAATCTTTTATAGCGCATACAATTCGTAAAGAAATCCTCTACAAACCGAATTTCCTCACAATCGGCACAGCCGTTTCGTAGAAGTTTACTTGCCACAAACTTGTTCTAGACCAGCTAGTAATTCTTAAACAGAAAAATAGACGTACGAGCTCTTTTTCCAATGGAAAATAGGCACATTTCAGCGAATAATTTTTTATTGGGTAATGTCATGGTTGTCAGAAACAGACTTCAGTGGTTAGTTTTCAATGGTGTTTTTGCGCGACAACGCAAATTTTTGGATTAATTGTAATCATCCCAGTGTGTGTACTTCCCGTGATTAATAACCTGTAAACAATCCAGTGTTTTATTAGAAAAAGAATAAAAGTAAATATCGAGGTGTGTAGTGAAAGTTATTAACGTCCAGGCAAATAGACCGAGAAGACTTTTCTCTACCCCGCGATTGGAAATTTTGAGATAAATCTCCTTTTCTGGCAACGTGTTCCCCTCAGGGGTATTCGTGGCATAGGATATTGTCATCTAAAGCAATGTAAGTAGAATGTTTTTTTTTGCAGAAAGTTCTGTGAAAACTAAATAGAAAAAATTCTGAAAATTTGTACAAATCGATATTGCTATGGAAGTGCTTGAACTGCTAGAACTCCCAGCTTCTTGTAGTTTTGGAGGGGAATTATTTTTATGAGCGCCGCCGATTTGTTGTGAATTTTTGGCACATTTATTTTTGCTCTCGAGACGCAAGGCTATTTTAACCACAAATCCTCCAAGAGTCCCCTTTAAATGATGTGGAAAAAATGCACCGGCTGTCCAAATGCGTAGGCTCTTGGCTCCCACGGCCACGTGCCTCGGCACGAGGGGCTAATCACTTGCTTTAGTGAAAGTCAAATGGCGGGAGTTTTTTGGGTGAGTATTTTTACTAAATATCGATTTTCGTGGGTGGGTTTCCACTTAACGAGCGCACCCCACGGGAAAGAATTTCCACACATGGCCTCGCTGTGCAGGAAGTGGAGGAGGCGCACTATATATTCGTATATTCGGAGGCCATTTGAGTTTAACCACCTCATTGCGTCACTTTTCAATGGAACTCGTGTTTTCTTTTCGGGAAAATCCACGTAGCCTCTTTCCAAGAAATCATCTCGCTGAAATTGCAAACAATGCCCGACGCCCGAATGTGCCGCAAACATGTCGCAAATACTTTCAGTTGCACTCATTACAATTTAATTATTTATTGACTACACAATAATAAATTTTCTCCCTTATCAGCTCTGTGGGCAACCTCTTGACACAATTTCTTCATCTTATCAATTTTATATAATTATTGTGTGCATTATTTCACGCCACAATGGATAATGTCGCGCCGCAGGAGGGGGCGGTCCCGAGGGTGGAAAGCAAATATTTGGGGTAAAGAAAGACAATTGAAAAATAGAATTATTGCCTTATTGGAAAATTCCTCTTCTACAATGAGAAACGAGATATCGCCCTCTGACTTTTCCGCATCATCTACTAATGTGATTTGTATATGATAAATTTTTTGACTACATACAAATTCCTTCACTGCCTATTGCGCCTTATTGGACAAGGTTTTGAAACCCATGAGAGCCTCATCCATGATTTTCTATCCGTGATATCCACGCTGAAATTGGAAGGGAATTTGCTCAAAATTGTACTAACAATCAAATCAAAACCTGTTTACATGAAGACACAAAATTTAATCCTTATTTTCTCAATTAAAATTAATAATAGAATCCAGTAAGTAGTTTGCAAATTGGACATAAAAAGATAATAAGAATTTTAACCCTTTCGCGTCCAACGTGAAACATGCGCTCTTAAACGAATTCTGTGGACATTTTTCCTGCAAAACGTTATCTCCGACTTCTGCGTGAATTTCATGTATTACTTACTAGGAAACACAATTGCATTCATAAAAAATTGAGAAAATAAAAAGATTTCATACTTATTGTTAAGTCAACGTTTGCCCTAAAAACGCGAAAGGGTTAAGGTAGTGCATGATTTTCATGAGCACAACATTTAAGGACAAACTCGGTCTTTATCTTCTATTTTTGGCTTTTTCTGGTAATTTTTTTTTCAGAGAACATTTTCATTTCTTTCCCTCTTTTAACCGAATATTCTCGTATGTATGGTATGTATGTTATGTATACGTTTTTGTAAGGTTTGTTGAAAATTTTCTAAAATAATACAAAGGAGGGTTCGTGTAAACATTGCAATTTTATGATCACTTTTCCATCCAATTTTCATTCTTACCGATCACCTCTTGGTGAGTTCAAGCTCCGCTTTAATGTTTTCCTATAGGTTTGGCGGGTTTGGCCGAAAGAAAAAGCCCCCATAAAATTGTAATTCCTATAAAGCTAGAGTTAGAAGAGTTATCTTGATTACTTTGTAAGTTATTTTTAACTCAAGAATTTCGTTGAAAATTCTTCGGTCATGTTGACTTTCCTTCTGACTATTGCAAATGATTTAATACACACCAAACATCCCATATGCAGCGATTTGTGGTAGGTTAAGAATGTCTCAAGTTTATATTTATGTACGGCGTGTACTTAAGAGATGTGAAAGAAAAAGAATGCCAAAACGAAATGGAAAATTACAGAGAAGATCATAGAATGGTAGTGGAATAAAGAATTATGTGATCTGGCATATACTGCGTTGACACTTTTCATCTCATGGTGAATATGCGTGGAGATCAATTTATGTTTTCAACATCATCCGCAATGGGTCTTCCGTCACATCAATTGCGTGCACAAAGTTTATGGTTGTTCCAACCACGCGCAATCGTCGTCGGAGGCGCTTTAGTATGGCAAAGAATGGCGTCCGCGGATGAAGTGTGAGATACAAACACACATTTTCTTATCAATGTAGCCCGTGCTGATCACAATGAGCCCCACATTCTCCCTCCGTTCGTCATTGAGGAGTATTTTACATTGAAGATGGTTGTACTTGCTGTCTTGAAAAGTATCTGATATTGTATTTAAGAAAAGAATGAAATGTTATAGAATATTTTAAGTTCATAAATAAAAGCTTTACTATTTAGTTGAATGTATCCATAGATCAAACCCTACGAAAGATATATGCCTTTTCATACACTGAACTCAAAATACCATTAAAACAATTTAAAATGTTTATGTGGTCAATTTAAAAATCGTATATACTGTGTGCTTATGAGAGTCTATCATTGATTTTATTCTTCATACATACAGTTTCCCCTCCCCAATGCTCACTCCTCCCTTTCCCTTGATCATATTCTCGTTTGCTTTTTCTTGATAAAAATGGGACGCTTTTCTGCGTTGCTAGTGTTGACAATGGGAAGGAGATGCAAAGAGAGCAATGAACTTTTCATTGACATTTGCGATATGAACGATAGTGCGAGAAAGACGAATGTCTGAAAATCATCAAATGACGGAGGAAAGAAGAAAAAAACGGTCATATGAGGATGAGATGAATATCGTCATGATTTTCTTTTTTTTTGTGCGACACCCAAACTGTGTGCCGCAATTAGCGCAAAATACCGAGATTGTGCTGTGTTGGAGGATTTAGGCGCTTTGTTGCGAGGGTGGAATGCTTCTAAATGGTAAAATGAATTTGTAGTCACGAATTTGTGTGTAAATCTTGAGACACGAAGGGAGATTTTCACTTGAGAAAATTCAACTTGGGAAGGGAGGTGCGGAAAATTCTTCAAGAGGAGAGCGCGTTTTCGTCAGGAAACAAGCAAGCAAAAAGTACGTGTGGGCTGAAAGTGTCTTGGCAGAATAGAGAGGCACCCATTTTATCTTATTTTATATACATTATAATGTTATCACATTCATCCCCTACCTCCATTGTCTTTTTTTTCCACAAATGGGTAAGATTGAGACGAAAAGAAAAAATGTAAAGATATATTTTTTTCTATTTCTACTCTTGTCTCTTATTGTGATTTATATTAGAATTCTCTTCATGGACTCATCAATTGATTTATGGGCATACGAGAAACTTATGTTATTGCGGGAGGATAAAGTAAAAGAAGAAAATTCACTTACTCCATTCCAATCACAATTTTAATCAAGAAAATAAAGAAAATTGAACAATTTTAGCAAAGAAGAAAAACACTTTATAATTTTTAATTTACAAGAAAAAAAAACAATTAATTTAATTTAAAAAAAATTTCTATGTGACGTCACGGTAATTGAATTCAACTTTCTGGCATCAAGGCATATTCTGGTTTTTCCATTCTTCTTCTCAACAACCGTGATCGGATTTGACCACGGACTTGTCCTTGCTTCGCTAATGATTCCCATCTTCTTCAAACGCTCCAATTCCATTTTTTAACATCTTTGCTAACAAAACTGGTACCATTGTCCGACATGATATTGTCCGACATGATGTCCTGACATCCGAAAATGGGGTTTATCATAAAAAAGATTTAAAGCCCGATTAAAGTGCACTCTCTCTATTTGCATTGAAAAAGGAATTAATGTATCAATTGGTGTGGGTAATTAAACATTGTTTTGCTATTTTTTTTGCTTCTGTGCGTAGGAAGCAGGTGAATTTTCGAGTAATGTTAAAATTAATTTAAATGGAAGGATCCTGATTTGTGATGATGTAATTCCACACAAATGTTCTTGCTTGGCCAGCAATCACAGAACCAACCGATCACCATTTAGTACTCGATTAGAATTAGCACACCATTTTGGGGAATTTCTTGTTTGTTTTTTTTTATCTGTTGAAGTGAGTAAACTGTGAGTGATCGCATTCCATCGATTCACATTCAATTGAGCATGGGAGGAAAGTCACAATCCGCATGATCCGTGTTGACGAGAATATTATGTAATTTTTGCATTTGCCGAATGGGTACGTACATAACAAGTGACCTACTACGGAGTGGACTCAATGCATATTTTGAGGGATCATAGTGCTGAAGCGGGACGCGAAATACCATGTAGTATGTCCCGACTCCTAGGCGAAAAGGCCAATAGACGGGAGAGCTTTAAATGAAAAGCTAGTAGAGCACATGAATTCCCTTTTTGATGCTTCACACCTCCACTCCCGTCACTAACGAAAAACCTGAAAATTCGGCAGCAAAACAAAGTAATTTCTCCGACGCCAGCATCATTGGTGCTCCAATAAAAGCGTAACCGCCACATTACGCAGCTCGAAGGGATGTGCGTCGTTGGGGGCGGGAATGATAAGTTGCATATTTCAGCAGAACATATTTTTTCATTTGTGTGCATAATGTATAGGAGTATGTGATCGAAGGGTTTAGTAATTGTTGTTTTTTTCTTTTTTTTTATTAATTAAGTAATTCACTATCAAGAAAATTCTTCCACGTAAAGTAACTTTTTTTTTCTTTTTTCAATTTTCTTTTTTTTTGTATATCAATTGAGATGTTGTTGCACGGGCCGTTTTAAATTTCAAAAGTGTCAGAGACACAATATACAGGGCAAAGGAGGTGCATTCTCAAATTCTCTCGCAAGAGAGAATTTGTAGATATGAACCATGGACACCAAAAGAATAATTGCGCGGGCTCACCCGGCCTTTCGCATCCGGACCAGCGAGAGACCATCCTATTTCTTTAAATTGTTAAAAATTTTGCTTTTTTTATTTTTATATAAATTCTTAAATGCAGTAGAGTAAAAATTGTGAAAAGTCGATTGAATTAAAATTTGTTTTTTCTTTAATTTGTTTTTTTGTAAAATAATTCATTTTTTCTAATTTTTTCATTAAATTTGTGCGTGGAAGAAAGTAAGTGGTTTTTTTTTCATTTTTTTTTCTTACGCAACAATGTCAAACGCTTTCAGTGCAAAATCAAAATTTCAGTGAGCATCATGTTCGGGATGTATTACATTACATACATACATGTAGATTATGATGTTTTTCTTGCTATTTAATTTTTTTTAATAAAAATATTATGTTTTTCTTTGCGATGTGCAGAAAGCAATTAGATTTTCGAGAAAAATTTAAAGTCAATTTGAGTCGTAGGATTTTTGATTTGTGGTGATATTATTCCTTACATTAGTTACTCGATTTGCATTTTTCTAACAAACCATATTAGAAAATCAGAGACTCTGTCTCATTATAAGATTTTCTATTTTCTTAGAGAAATACTTTTTGTCTGTTGAGGTGAGTAGAGTAGTATGTGCCTTCTTTGCATAAAATTGTATGTAGGTCATTAAATACACCTTTGACTACTTAATAATTTAAGAAGAACGGCAGTTAGGTGTACAAACCAGGATACAAATGAATGATGAAAGGTTTAAGAGAAATTGTGATAATTAGTGGTAAAAGAGGGCAAAGGCAGTGTGATTCCATGGCGATAGAACATAGAAGAAATTTTCTATAAATGTCCCCTTATTTTCAGGCAGTAGAGGCGTGGGAAAAGGGTCGGAATGAAACTCATCCGTGACTCAAGTTAATTACAAATTGAGGAAGACATTAGTCCTTTTGGAAATTTCATTCCACGCACATAATAAATCCATCCATCTACAGAGTACACACATTACGATGGTGTTTGAACATGTTTTTCTTTCAAAGGTTATTTTCCCTTTTACATGAGGAAAAATCAATAACAAGAAAATACTCCATTTTCACGGAAAACTGCCTGACCTCTTCATATTTTAACTCTTATTTGTGTGATTTTTTGGGGAGCCCATTTGAAGAATTCTGAATACCTTACCTACCAGAAAATAAAAAAAAATGCTCAATATTCACAGGAATCTAAAACTTTAATTAAACTTAATCGGGTATTAAAATGTTATGTAAAAAGGATTCATTTTGGTAGTGAACTAATAATTATAGGAAGAGCAATATAGTTACAAAAGATTACAAAATATATATTTTAGTCTAAATAAATTGTATTTAATTACATTTTATTACTAGTATTTTGAAATTCCTGTTTAAGTACCCCCTTACATTGAAGTTTACGCAGTAAGTATTTGGTTAAGCTGTTAAAGCATGTTGATGGATTGGTGTGAAAAAAAAAATATGGTGAGCTATATAGAAAAATCGAAAATGAGGCGGCCTAAAAATGGACGAAATAAACTTTTTAAGGAATATTATTGATGCTATATAAAGCAATTCCGGTGTGTGGGCAAGTACATATGTATATTGCTGTATTATAAGCAAGCACAGGACTCGAGAATACGGGGGTGGACTGGACAAGGTTCTTTGAAGGGTTTATTAGCCTCTAGTTCAATGAACTGTATTTTCCACGACACGACACATAACAATAGTTTTCCCTCCATCAATGATGGTCAAAGTTCCCACGAACGCCATATAATCGTGGATTAGAGATGTTTTATTTTATTCATAATGTATATTTTGGGGAAAATTGATGTTCTACAATAGGTGTTTTTTGGTGGCGTGGTGAATTTCCTCTTTTGTGTGTTGTTTGTCGTGGTTTTCTCCATTGATTGAGAAAATGACGCCTGGGTGGGAAAATGGAAAATTTCCATTAAGTATTCGAAATAACATTTAATACATTTCCCAATATCTTTATTTACTCAGGCCTTTTATCCGAGCTCTTTTCATTTTCAGCATTTGTGTACTTTACAAAAAGAGATTTTATTATAAATGTATGTATTCAAACATTCATGATATTTTAGTATCTAAATAATTTTCAAAACATTTTCCATCACTTTTAAGAAAGTATATTCAAAATATTCTCAAACATTTAAATAACATCGTGTGAGGGTAAATAAGAAAATATTCGATATTCGAAACCATTTTGCCAGTGCAATGTTTGAATTGATTAAAAAAGTATAAAATTAAATGTTGAATACATGGTATTTTAAAATTACAACATTGGTGTATATAATGTATGCATACCTAAATTCCATCCACCCTTATTTTCTTACCATATACGTACATATATTCGCTAATATAGTATTCCTCCCTGTCGCCCATCACAGAGTTGGTATGGTGTTTGCAAATGAGCTAAAATTTATAGCGGCATCAGCAGTACTGGAAAATGCTTTATAAAGATATACTTATATGTACTTACCTTATGTATTATGGGTGGGCACCTTTTGCATGTATGCCAAAGAGGTCGAAATGAAGAGGTGAATTTTGGGAGGTGAGGAAGAGTCAAAGGTCGTAGCTCCTGCAAGGTTATCAAAGTATTCCTTTTTGCCCCTTCATATTGTGATTATACTAACACATAAACTTGAGTCTGTATATATGTATATATGTTTGTATAATGCCTTTTGCTATGTAATAATGTTAAATATTCCTTCAATGTTAATCTGATCAATGGAAAAAATGTTTGAGGTGATGTGTTTTCGGTATAAACCTCACTTTGACGTCATTTGATAAATTGGAAAGGAAAACCGTAACACTTATTTTCCCTCTCAATCCTTTTGAAGCGTAAAATTTTCGTTATATACATAGGTACCACAAAAGGCCTAATTTTCATTAGCAAATGAATGTTGTTAGAAGTTATTAGGAGCAGTTGAATGGGCCTCGGTACATACCTACCAAATACCTACTAACTCGCAATGATGATCTATTTTAGAGACAAAATTGAGATTTTAATAAAGCCTTGTAAAAGATGTGTTGAATTAAAAAAAAAAGAAGTTAATGTGGTATAATGTATCTACCGGGCAAAAAGTGACGACACAACTATGTAAAGCAAAAATTTTAGTAGTGTGTAACCAATATATTTTGAGTATTTTTCATCTCATACTGAAATATTTTATAAAACATACCAAAATTCTGTTGGTGGACTGTGTAATACATACTAGAAGAAATCTTCACGTCACGAAATCTCCATGGGGAAAGAGGGAAGATATACAAACATAAAATCTGTTAAAGACTTCTTCATTTAATGTGAGTGAATCGCAGAGTTGAGAGATTTCACAAATTTCTAATTTTACCAGCTTCCATTGAGAAACTTTTCAATAAACTTGGCGTTAAGCAAATACATAAAATATCATTAATGCGATATTCTTTAAAAGATTCTGTCGAAATTGATTAATTTTCTCTGATAATAAGGTATCGTAACGTAGTTAGGGAATTTCTTAATATTTTCATGCTCAATGTTCCCTTATTTTACAGCAGTAAACAAATTTGGGCTGCTAAAGCATTTAATTAAAAATCACGTTGAATACAGAAAATTTAATTAGACAGTGAATTCTTTTATACATTTCCATGAATTCCTTCTAAGAGTCCTCCTTTCTTCCTTAGCCATTCAGAAATATTATTTTAAAACGGAAATCGAATTTTACGGCATTTAAGCGGAATTAAAATAAAATGACACTCGGTCGCAAATGAGCACAGGAAGAGCAATGACATAAAGAGAGTCATAGCTAAAAAGAAGTTATGGAAAGTGATGAAAAATGAACGAATTCCATTCTATCAAAGCCTTTTATCTTCTAAGAATTCGCGATTTTTCATTAACTTTTTTCCTGTGACACGGTATGAGGATTGAACTGCTGAGAAATGTGTTAAAATGAGGTTATTTGAGAGACACATCAAAGATTTTTGCACAGTCACATAAATTTTGTCTCTTAAACTTTAAAGTGAAAATTGCCATCCAGACAAATGGAATGAGGAAAAAGAGAGGAATGGAAAAAAACACATTTTTGTTATTTAAAAAAAAATATTTTAGAGAGTATTATATCTCTTTTAAAAGGCGCCAAATGGAATAAAGCCAACATACATTATATTTTTATCATTTTTTTTGTTTATTATATACAAAGTTGTATAGGGGCGAATAAGGATAATACTGTAACAGCATGTGAAACATCTAATGACTTCATCTATCGCTATAATAAATTTCATCGTGGTTTGTTTAACCATTTAGAATTGCATGGCTGAATAGACGCAGGGATTAAATAGACGGATAATCTAACCAACAATGAAATTTGATTTAATATGTTGATGTATTCTATTTCTAATCCTAACACGTCATGGTCAAATGTTTATTTCTTCAGTTAATATATTTTTATTAATTTTAATATATGATTTGTGATTTTTTTTCTTCAAAAAGCACAGATTCTGTGTACCACCCAAAATACACATAGTGGTAGATTCAAACTACAAATTGAACAATTTTTTTTGTTTATATGGTAATTCAATATGCATATGTGTACATAGATACCAAAGGGATGACACCAAGTGGTAGGAGAATGTGAGATTCTTTCAAGAATCCTAAAATGCAATCAACATATGGTGACTTGACACTACTTAGAGGGTGAATTCTAGGATCTCGTCTTGCAGTCATGTGGCATTTTGTAATATGGTATGGGGTAATGGTGTGTAAGACTGTGTTCAGCACAAAAATTGAAATACAAGACACGAATAACATTAAAAGTGTGTGCGAGTTGGAATATTGAAGAAATCCACACAAAATGAATAGTAGAAAGACGGGAGTAAGATGTAAAGATGTTGGGAGAAAAAAAATAGCGTCATACACAAATGACATTTATATCCTCTGCATTTGCACTCCGCCCCCATGACATTGTGGCTCCGGGAGTAGTTTCACAATGCAGAAAGTTGAAAGTGGATTTTCTCTCGTGCTGTTGCTCCTTCTTCAAGGTGACCTCCAAGCGTCCTCCAAATTCAATCTACCATTCTGTGTACATCGTCCTCTTCTCTTTCCCTCACTCCAAGAACGAATCTGTGGATAAGGGCAAAATGCATTTTAGACGTATACCTACTACAACACATACGTTGCTAATCAGAACATATATATACAACAGAAGTTGAAATTAACTTGGTCCTGTAAGAGTCCTTCGAAATGTTATTAAATTTCAACACTATACACCCATATCAAATTTGATCGTCATTTCATCGCGAGGGCTCCTCTTTTTCATTTTTACATGTTCCTTCATACTTTTCCTTCCCTTTTTAATTTATTTTAATTACGGATTCATCATAAAATGTTGCCTTGAAAATGACGCTGGTGGTGAGCATAGTATGAATTCTCGAGGTTATGTGGGTGTAATGGTTTCAATTTCATCAAAATGCACCCTGATAAGGGGAATCAGCTATGGTGGCTGAATGTGAAAATGCGGGGACAAGTTGATGAGATGCGGGGAAGAGGGAATGTGGAATATGGGATAGAGAGAAAAGACGAATTTGGTGATAGTGTAGTGAATACTAAAGAACTTAACATATAAATGTTGCATCTTAAATCTTCTGAAATATGGAATATTGGTAAAATTTTTTATGTATTGTACTTGTATCTCAATCATGTTTTAATGAAAAAAAAAACGAAGAGTGTAGTGAAAAAAAAAACTTATACAAAAATGGTATCATCATGATCTGACGAATCTGACAAACTAAAATATCTACACAGACAAACAGTCAGACTTTTCAGCCATATTATATTAAGACGAGGTAAATTGTCGCTTCGCTCCAATTTACCTCGCCCCGCTTCGCGGGGATTTGTTGCGCTTCGCGCAAGTTTTAGAAAGAGAAAAATTGTGATGAAGCATGCACTTATCAATATCAAAAAAAATGTAAAGGGAAGAAGTGAATTTCACACAACATTTATGGCGCCAGATTCAAAAAGTAGCCAAAAAAGCATGAATTTTATATGGGGGCTATGTGAAGGGGGGCTCTGGGGGGAAAATGAATGTCGTTGGTAAAAACCGCCTGGTATCAGTAGTCTCTGTACCAAATTTCATCGCGATCGGACCAACGGTGTAGAAATGCATAGATGAACAGGAACGAAATTTTAGAGAGACCTTTCTTTATTATATAGATTTCGGTAAAGGTTTTTTTTTTTGAATAAGATTTCGGGCTTTTGTAAGTCTGACTTATTATTCTCTACTACCTATTCTACAGATTTTATAACATTTTTTAAGTTCCTTACTGCATTCCAACAAGTCTCCAATTTGAAATTCATTTTGTAAAATATCACGTATGAATGAAAAGAATAAAATATTTTGCTACATATTCTACGACAAAACAGTATTTTATATGTTAATAGTGTTTGAAGATTTTTCTCACATATCCCATTATTGTCCTTGATGGATAATTTACAATCGAGAAAAGTTTCTCTTTTTCTTTCATTTATGGAATAAATAAAACTTTTAGCATATAAATTGAATCGTTTTTTTTATCATAAAGTAGAATATGAGTAAGGATAGCAAGTTGTAAAATAAACAAGATATTATTTTGTATGTGAACAAGGATAAGAGAAGGAGGAATACGAATGGGAAAAGGAAAATCGTGAAAAATGAATTTCCTCTACAGTTAAAATCATGACTGTTACATCAAGAAAGAGCTATTTGTCGAAAAATCACGGCGGGTGAGCACACAAACAAGGCAATCAATGCATAGAAATTTTCTCTGTTGCACACAATATCAATGATAGTGCTATATTTTATAAAGATTCCATTCTCAAATTTCTTCCATATTCCACCATCGTTTCTTTGTTTTCTATCACTTGTACGAAATCTATGATACAGAAAAAGTTACAAGCGACTACGATCTCATTTCTTAACTAATATATCCTTCGTGTCTGATAGATGTTTTCCAATGGCACCATGGCAAAAAGAATGGTTCGAAAAGCGAAAGATGGGATAAAATTTATTATATGGAAAGTTTATTATCGTAATTGCTCGCTCGTTTATCTGGATCACAACAATGGTGGATTCGCTGAAAATTGGCGCGTAAATAGCATTGAAAAGTGTCAAAGCTAATTGCATTGTCTGCAATATATTTTGTCTTGTCTTGCAGAGGTGACCTTCATCTCCAGAGAATTCCTTACTGCACAAGCTATGTAGGGAAAAATAGTACAAAGCAAGTACGTATAAGGTGTAGGAGTTGAGAGCTCCTATTTCTTTTTAGTAGGTATACCCACAACACAATGAATAAAAATAACATTGAATGACTTAGCTGCAGATGACAATTTTTTCTGTGATATATTGAAAGAGTATATTCTGTAAATCTTGCTCAATACTTTTACGAAGTAAGAGTTTAATTAATATATGATAGTTCAATATTTGTGAAGTATATCTATGAGATTCCATACCTACATATTGAAACAAGAGATGTATAAAAAATTATAAAGGAAAATTATTAGATATAGTCAACCCGAGCCCCCAATCACGTGTGGGCGAACTCCATTTTAAGCCATAAAAGGGGGGCGTAAATTAGTAGGCGGGGTGAATAATACGGTACCCCGAAAAAATTTTAAAATAAAAAAATCCCGTTATTTGACCCTTCAGCAGGTAGAAAATGGGAAAAATCAGTTTTCTGTGGGGGCGCTATAAAGGGGGGAGGGGGCGGAATCCCATATAGCGCTTGCAACTCGTATTGAACCCCTCTACCCCCATACCAAATTTCATCAAGATCGGCCCAGCCGTTTCGGAGGAGTTCATGTGCCACAGACAGACAAACATTTCAGCTTTATATATTAAGATTTAAAATGTCGTATACAATTTGAATTATCAACTAGAAAAATTCTGAGAAAATATTGTCCTTATTGATATATTTATCACTAGTCAACCCGAGCCCCCAATCACGTTTGAGCAAATTCAATTTTAAGCTATAAAAGGGGGGCGTATATTAGTAGGGGGGATGAATAATACGGTGCCCCGAAAAATTTTTTAAATAAAAAAATCCCGTTATCTGACCCTTCACAGGTAGAAAATTGGAAAAATCAGTTTTTCAGTGGGGGCGCTATAAAGGGGGGTTGGGGCGGAATCCCATATAGCGCTTGCAACTCGTATTGACCCCCTCTACCCCCATACCAAATTTCATCAAGATCGGCCCAGCCGTTTAGGAGGAGTTCATGTGCCACAGACAGACAGACAGACATACAAACTTTTCAGCTTTATATATTAAGATATCTTTAAAAACCATTATTTTTTTATTTTTCATTTTATGAAAACCTAATGGTGTATTGTGCGTATAACAGACATGATTTTTTTTTGGATTTTTTTGATTGTATATTACTGATGAAAAGGTAATTGTTAAATACCTATACCTACGTACATAATGTCCCATTTCATATGAAATTTAATTTATGTGTTATCAAAAGTAGGGTGTTACATTTGCTTGCGATATTCATTTTTGCTATCAATTCGGCAAAATGAAAAGATAAAATTTTTTCTGCATTTTTTCTGAATAAACGCCTTGTACTACATCCAAGTTCAACGACACATGAATCTTGTCAATTTCTGTAATGCAGTGACAGAAGTTTGATTGATATGCCTAACCTTATCGGTCACTTATTTGCTTTTTTGGCGGTCACGGTCAGTTGGGAAATATTGATTACTTTTATTGATAAAGTTCCATAAAGCAAATGAAACCGGGAACGCTATTTATTTCGAAATCGGCTTGTTAGATTAAGGAAGAAGAAAAGCGGCATTTTTGCCACAATAAACTTAAGCTAGACAATAAAGAAATGAAGTGTTAGTAGTGGAACAAAACTATTGGTGCATACTGAGACTTTCCTATTATAATCCCTCAGATTATACATTAGTAATCCCAATACTAATCTTTATTGCATAATTTATATAGTAAAGGTCAGTTAACGAGTCACTTGAATATTCCACAACACTTTGTACAAAACTATCAAAGTTGAAAATTTGTAATTATATAGTGACAAACATTATAGACTACAGAGCTCTATTGTTCACTGATATAAGCAATGTACGAAGGAGAATCAAAATGAACATAGTTTTATCGATTTTGCAGACTTTTGCAGTTTAACAAATAATACGCAGAAAAGTATCTCTTCACGGAAAATAATCTCGGGTAAGACCCCTATAAAACAAAAAGTCAGATAGAACATACTAAGCACTAAATACCTATGTATGCTACCAGAATACGAGCATTACAATAAATTAGAAATTTTATTTCGGATTGCACTTTTTTTGGACTTATAAAGCACATTTTTGATAAGATTAAAAATGAATGAGTTTCGGCAAGGAAGAATAAGGGAATACACTTTTATTGTGCCATTTAAATTGCACTACTACAGCTACATATAAAACTGGCTCAATGAGTGAAGTCATGAGAAAGAGTGTGTGTCGAAATATGCACAAATTTTTGGCCTTTTCAATGTCATTGGGGGAACAGCAGAAAATGTTTCTATTTTTGGGGTGAATGTGTCATAGGAAGTCGATAGCTGTGGTGACCCGTTACAATTCACCCAGCAAAAAAAAAAGAACTTACCTGCACCAAGAGGTCACAACGAAACTGTTTCGAGGTATTCCCATCGCTTGAAAAAAAAAAAAAAAAACAGGAACAACAAACGCAAAAGGTTGAGCGATTGAAATTTAGTTTGTGAGGAAAAAAATGTGAATTTCAGGAAGGGTCGTCCATTTTATTTCAAATGTGTATCATGGATTGTTTTTTAAATATATTTTATAACGCGTTTACAATCGTATAATAAATTACGTGTTTAGTGAAAATTTCGTGTGTTTGATTCCTTTTCTTGTGGAGAATACTGACAGCTTTTTTTTTTGTTAAGACTATGGTCCTGTAGCACTGAGTTCATAATTTCATATAGGAATAACTAAGTAGGTCTACTAACAAAGACTGTAGTTTAAGGTCATTACTACGAGACGATTACTTTTACATAAATTCTAATATGGAGGGAGCAAAAACATTTTTTTATTGATGCATTTATGTATCTATTGTAGATTTGACTAACTGGCAATGAAAAGTATAAGTATTTACACAAGTCAAAACCGCATTCTCATTTTTTATTATGTTGGTTAATTATCTACATCTATTTTAAAATAAAGCAATTTTATAGTTTTGGATTTAATATTAAATTTATAATTAAATATAAAATATAGGATTAATACATCATATACTATATATATTTTTTTAAACAGTTTCGTAATGCGTTAATATTAAACAAAAAAATTAATCTTTTAAAAACAGAAAAATTTGTATTGCTATAGCCATTTGAGTTTATTCCTTTTCCTCACACATAAATATTTTCTTGATATTGCCTATACCTACTGTCTGCTGGAACCCATTTTGGTTGTGTTTCTTTCAGACACAGCTTTTTCTTTCTCCCTGTCTTTCTTACATTTTAATATTTTTGTTTTGCATATGAAACCTCTGTCTCTTTTTCTGTGAGTAACATTTTTGAATTGCAAATCTATTGAAATTATTAGCATTTATTCTTGTCTTCGCACTTTTATTATTACCATATTAAAAAGTATATCTTACATTGTCAGATTTACACTGGACTTATAATACAACTGCGAGAGCAGTAGTATTTTCTTTAATCTTTAGTTCGGTTTCACATAGATTTTATGAATAATATTTCACCATTATACCATAAGCAATTCTCGAAGGGAGGTATCATAATAGACTTTATACAGCAGTTCCGAAAATTAATGAAATAGCTAACGATTTTGTAGTCAAAAACGGATAAAGGACCATTTAATCTTTCGTTATCGATTTTAGAATTAAAATTAAAAAAAAAAACGTCTAAAAATAACTTTTTGTCTAAAGTTTTTTATTGGTTTTTAACTTAGCAGAAGAAGTTTAAGCTATACTTTAATGAAATGGAATTGCTAAACACAAGGCAAATTGAGATAAAACGCTTTGGTTTCAAACTTTATGCAGGGTATGGAGTAATTTGCATTATTTCATCTAAGACTTAATGTCGAAACCTATTTTTATTAAACAAAAACCGAAATGTTTACGAGTGAGCAATGCTCGAAAACGAAATAAGGTTGCTTTTTAAAATAATATGTATAGCTATTATACTTACCATTGAGAATAAAGATTACTTATCCGTGTGATACCACATTTCGGAACGGCAAATTCTAACATATTAACTGTGTTTTTAGACGCAGGAGCTTTTGTATAGCAAGTATTTTTTTCTTATAGGTCTTTTCATTAAAGAATTGTCCGCATTGTAAACATTTGTTAGAAATATGTAGAAAAGGGTGCTGTGACCTAACGAAGAAGCCTTGTTATTGAGAACTAAAACAAAGTGATTACACGCTATTATTGATTTTTATTTTATCGATTCGATTTGCAGTCAGTCAGCATTATTGAAATGAATATTCATTTCTATTTTTTTTTAAAGCATAAGAGATGAAATAGAATATTCAAAAACTACTGTAAGGTCGCAGTTAAAATTTAGTTTAACGTTTGATGCTACCTATGTACACTACATATCAAATAGCTTTTTCCGCTACATATGTATGTATATATTATACATATATTATTTTCGTATAAAAAAAACTGCACCACACATACACAATGAAAATTTATATGAATAGAAAAGACAACCAGCAGTGTATGCGAATGAGTGAAATGAGAATCATACAACAAAAAGATGGGAAACTCTGTGCATTGCATTGGAATGAAATGGTGAATTGAGTAAAGAGCAAACTGAAATGGCTATGAAATGGGACGTTGGTTCGAATGCGATAGACTTATGAAACCATTTATGAACAGTGGCGTGCCGTTGAATTAATCGCGAGGGTATTTTATGAAAGACACCACTGGCCTTATTTTCCGTCGCTTTCTGCTCCATTCGCGGTGCGCTTCGTCTTGTTCATTCAAACTATTCGTCTCGCAATGCGCTCGTGTACTGGTCGGGCAGTTTCTCGAAATCCTCAGAGCAGTTCGGTCGTGTGACTAAAAATATAATCAAGAGAAAAGGTGTTTCTCTCTCATATTTTCTACATCGGAGACCCAAATATATTGATATTTGGACATTTAACTCCAGTGCTTTGGATTTGCAAGACTTTTTTGTCTCCCCATGCAACCCCATTCACGAGATTTTTTGTCCATTTCCCTTCAAATGGAAAGGAAATATGTTTATATGTAATAGAGAGTTTCATAAGTGTTCAAAATTAACCGTGAGAAAAGGGAATTGATTGCATCAAAGTATTAAAGGGGAAAATAAATTTCGGTGTTGGGTCACTTGCTGTGTAAGAGTAAATAAGAAGTGGGACAAAAAAAACACCGGGAAAATTAATTTTCTACATAACCGAAGAGGGATTCCTATTCGGCAAGAGAGCCTATTGCCGCACAAATACATTAGCAAAACCACACAGGACACGAAAGTAGTGTGGTAAAATGTGGTGATGTTGTATTGGTGAATGAGTTTTTGTTGAGTGATAAACTATATCGATTGGCAATTAAATGTATGTAACGTAGACATTGGTGAGTGATTTTAATTCACAATTAAATCAATTCTAATATTAATAAATAAAAAAAGTAAGCACAAAATATACATATAAATAAGCAGTATTCAAATTTAAAATTCGAGATTTTTGCGTGAGAACTAGTACTATTTGCCGTACTTTTCACCAGTATTGATTGAAAGTTTTGAATAGTTATTTCTGAGAGTTTTTCAGAGCATACATTTAACTTAATCAAGTTTAGTATTTCTTAAAGTTTATCTATAACAAAATATTAATTTCATTCAGGTTAAGTAGGTTTTTTTTTAAATGCAAAAGCAAATTTGTAATTTTGCTGTGCGGCATTTCTGGCCATGCAGCATAAATGATTGCATAACACCGCACTACCGATACATATATTTAACGTAAAAGCAGCAGCATTTATTCTGTTCAACATGAAATTTCTATCCAATGCGGCTTTCTCAACACCGTCAACAGTCAACGAGACATCTAACACCAAGAAGCGAAAAGTGTTTTACAATGCGATGTCTCGTCTTTCGGCATTTTGTATAATTTCAAAGTTTTCCTTATATACACGATCTTCTTTCTGAATTGACTTGAATGTATCTTCTTCAAACACACTCGAAATAGTCCAACCACAGCCGCGAGAATATTCTACGTACATTTGAACACACAAACCCCTCTTTCTCAAGATTTTCTCTAACAATTTAAATGTAAAGTCAATCATAACGCGTCCAGTTATAAGAGTTGGTGTCCCACAACGTATAGAAGTTAGTTTATGCGTTATAATACGATTTGTGATCAGTATTAGTAGGCAAAGTTGATTTTTTTTGTAAAATTCAGTAATTTGATGCATAAAAATGGTCATATCTCAAGTTCTATAAAACCTACAGAAATTTCTTGACTAGTTATGGAAAGGTATTGAAATAAGCTATAATCTGACATATGTTTCGATACATTTCAAGGTCACGACTAGAACACAAAATGGCGGATTTTTGTTTCACTAAAACAGTTTTTGGCATTTTTATCCTGAAGGAATAGTTCTAGAGGTTTCTGATGTTCTAGAAAGTTGTAGAGTTTTGCAAAACCTTTAATTTGATACCAAATTGAGCAAAATCGGACAAGCAGTTCAGGAGATATGGCTCTTAGAACTTTTCAAATTCAAGAATTTTTCAAATGGCCATATCTTCTAAACGGCGACATAGATTTTCTTCATTTTCGGACTGGTGAAAGATATTGAGTCAGGCTACAACATATCAAAATTTAAAAGATTTGCCTAATGGGGATTCGGAGATATTGCCCCTTAAAGTTAGGCAATTTTTGTTTTTGTTTTTAGCGCCTCTTGCGGACGTTTTTGGAACTTGGAATGTTCTAGACAGTTGTAGGGCTTCGCAATACCTTTCATTTGATACCAAGATGATCAAAATCGGTCAAGCCGTTCTCGAGTTATATTGAAAAAACACTTTTTGCTTTAGGCCGCCATATTTGCTAAACCGCTTGACCGATTTTCAAGTATGAATTGTCGATGAAAACATCTCACTGAGCTCTACAACATACTAAAATTTCAGACCTCTAGCTGTAAGGGAAGTGGTTGACAGTATTTCAAAATGGCGGATGGCGGCCATCTTGGATTTTGAAAATGCGAAAAAATGAAATTTTACACCCACATTTCTATAGAAAACTTCAAACCGGAAGTCTCTATCTGTTACCGTTCTCGAGCTATAAGGCAAAGTTTGGACCACCGGCCGGCAGGCCGGCCGGATCAAAAATTTTCCACCACCATTTTCGTAATGTGGGATGTCTAAAACGTGCTCATACCAAGTTTGAGCCCGATCTGAGGTGGTCGGTTTTTCCGACGATTACAATACTTGGTGTTGGCCACGAAGTGGAACACCAACTAAATGGAGATGGTTAAACGAAAAAAAAGTTCTCTTAACCCTTGGAGGATTTTGCTGGCCAAAGTGACCAAATCGACATTTTTCAATCGCCACAGAATTAAAATCTACCTATTTAACATTTTGTTAAAATTTCTACATCTATGTATAGGGAAGTTTCATTACTTCAATATCGTCGAAAGAAAACTAGGAAAAATATTTTCTTTTGAGAGAAAATTAAGGTCATATTTTTGAGGTTATGAAACCTCGGTCCTCCAGTGCTAAAATTACATGATCAAAATGTGGTGATCATTTTAGTGTCCCGAAGTGTCCTGGAGCAAAATATTATAGAAAATACTGGATAAAAACAAATATTGTGTATTTTTTCTAAAAATAGTGGTACTTGAATTGAAAATGACTCACAATTTTGGCCGAATTACTGTTACCGGAACTCTCACGGAGAGACTTTCGAATATAACGGACTTCTTTCAGTTTCTGACCATTTTCACGCTCTGCTCCATGTCACGATTGTCGTCTTCTTTTAATTTTCATTTTCAGCCTGGGAAGTGGGAATAAATACTTTCACGTGCATCTATAGAGTGCTAAGGCCATTTCCAAGAGTCAATACATGAAATATTTGCAATAAAAAATTCTCTTTTATTGGAAGACTGTAAATTCCACGACGTTGTCGAACTGTCAAAATAATGTCAACTAGTAACATTTAATTATGCCCGTTAAAACAAGCGAGTAACCATGCAATTCTACAGAAGTACGCTAGAATTTTACTTTCAATATCTATGCGTTTAATTTCTTTTCTTACCTCTTCCTAATGCCACATCTCTCACTGAATTTTATTTGCCATAAAATTTCAGAGTGGAACTGATTTAAAATACCAAAACTTTATAGATTGTTGTGTCTGTATTTAAGATGATGACGATATGGAACACTTTTCTCGTAAAATTGTGTTTCTGATTTTTTTTTCAGTGGAATCTAAAAAAGAATCTTTGCGAGAGAAAGAAATAAAAAATCTTCACATATGTATACGTTTATTCCATGAATTTAGTTACTTTTTCCGTAGACTTTTGTATCGTCAAAGTAGTGTAACGTATACATTATATTGCACAAAGTCCGAAAAAGTAGGTCTCGACAATACATACTTGTTTGTATTTATGTGTAGTAGCGTAAAAATCTTAAGCTATGGCACATCGTTCAGTGTTGATCTCTTTTTATTTACAATGATCTTACTGATTTTGGGTTTTGGAATTTATAAAAGAAAGGGATAGAAATATCAGATTTGAAAAATTAAAAAAAAAGTGAAATATGTATATTGTACATAACATTATACATAATATACTTAAATTAATTTAAATTTTAGTTGATGGAATCGATGAGTGTTTCGTAATTGCCAAAAATGAAATGACCCATGAAAATTATTAGATGATATTTACCATATTCAATAATAAACTTGTGTAGGTGTTGATTGTTCTTTTTTTTCTTTTTCAAAAGCTCAACGTGTTAATGCTTCCTCTTAGTTAATCATTCTAAGAGTTCTGATGAAGTTGATAGGATTTTCTGAGAAATAGACAAGGAATGATTGAGAATGAATACAAATTCATTAAAATAGTCTAGCTGGAGTTTATGGATGGAAACACCAACATTGCTATGGAATTCTGTCACCACAAAAACCACGAAAGAGTAAAAAAAAAAGAAAATTCACTTCTTGGAAATATTGGTATTCTATTCATACATTTCCTTTCCTGGGGTATTCATATACATACATGTACTGATGGTATAAAATGAGAATTATAAATTTTCAGAGTGTGTAATGGTTTCTAATATTGAGAATTTGTGGAAGAAAAACCGCACACATCGCGGCGTATGTTGAACATCAGACCTTGGCATTTAACTATAATCTTTTAGAGTTCAATAAAGTTTAAAAAAAAAATTAAAAATGAGAGAAGAGATATATCCATTTTTTAATTGTTATTATTGTCATTTATATTTTTTAAATATTCCTATGTACAACATACTCTACAAATTTATTATATGAAAAACGTTTTTATTATTTTGCACAAATTGAAGAACTTGATTGAAACTTACTGTTTGGTTTTAAGTGTAGGAGATTATGAAAAAAGCATTGAACTTCATTTAAAGTTCGATTCGAGAGAGAGACAAAAACAAAACACTCTAGTGACCTCGTTGAGTTGATCGAACCTGGTGCGAAGAAGCAAAAATTTCAATTTCTGCTGAACAATTAACTACAACGAAAACCACGAGATACCGCCTATGAAAATGTACATAATGACGAAAAGTTGCGCGAAGACAACGTTCTTTTTTTGTTAAAAATTTTATTCGTTATTTCGTTGTGCTTTGAATGGTTATGTATGCGAGACCGCGAGTACTTTTGATATTTAAAATACTTTAAACGGGTTTACGTGCGCGATGGATAAAAACTTGTTTGTCACTGTATTGCCTACCACTTTCGAAATATGGACGCCAGAGCCGGTCGTGAATTCTATTTTGCTGGATAATTCTACCGCGCGATTTATCCGATACCCGTTTGTGTGGCAAAAAGTAGAAGCGCCGAAAGGAGGGTTACAAACAAGTGGCAGGTATCTGCTGACCACATCATCTTTTCTGACGGGCCAAGAAGAAAAAAAAACTGTAGATACGTGAACTCAACAATAGAATCTTCAAGTATTGTTAGGTGTGCATGTGTGAAGAAAAAAATTATTGACCCTGGAAAGATATGCGAAAATAAAATTCAATACCTATGTATTGTTCCTAAGAAATTCGAAAGTAAAAGAAAACATATTGGTTTAAAACACTACTACGAGAATATAAAAAAAACTAAATTCTTAGAATTTTTTAACATCAATCTATAAATAAATTAAGAGATAGTTTGCCACTTTGAATGATTATGATTAAAGAGGATTTTTCATATTTGATATGTCGATTTGTCTGACATGGTATCATTTATTTGCTGTACTTTTTTCCAACATGATTGAGTGCAACAAAGTAGTGCGATGTGACAGACTATAATGCATATAGAGGACATGTGACCTTATCATGTTTGAAATGTCTCCAAATGATAAGGAGAAATGTACACAAAGTAAATTTCTACAGAAACTCGTATGTGGTAAGAAAAAAAATGAGATGGAATGTGTTGTAATGGCTGTAATATTTGATAAAATTCAACCTAATAGCAATAAGATTCATTAATTACGCAGTTGATTGACTGATGTTTTTCCTAATTGCAAAGTTTGTTAAATGATCTTCAAGATGCTGACGTAATTTTAGTTTTAGTTATGTCTTTATTAGTGATTTATTTTATAACAAATAAAGAATAAAACATTATGACCATTCTTGAAAAACGATAATTTTTTTCTAAATTTCGATATATTTTTAACAACAATCTTCTTTATTTTATTCAGATAATAATAAATGAAAGTAGAACGCTGATAATACAAACTAGCGACCAAGATGTTGAAAGTTATGGCTCATGACTTTAATTTTGTTAGAATTTGTATATTTTCATTCAAAAGCGCAAACTTGGCAACCCGCGAAAATGTCAACTGTACCATTTCAATTATTTTGTTCTTCAGGTGTGTTACACAGGGCCGCTCTTAATTTGTGATCCTCTTCTCTTATTGTGAATTGTGTAGGTCGAAACATGGTTATATAGTGGGCAAAATTGAGAAATCTCCGTGGTAGAAACATTAGTTTTGTCATTAAGAGAAACCTGCTAGTTTTTTTTTCAAATGTATATATTTGCAGAGAAAATAGAAGATACAAAATATACTCATACCAATTCATACTAATGTTACCAGTAGTAGGTATATCAAGGTTCTCCGGTATATGGCAAACCATCAGCTTCGTGTGGAATTCACATTGGCGTGTCAATTTTTTTTCTGCAATAATTAAATTATTGCAAATGAAAAGTCTATTGTTTAGCTTATTTCAATCATTTTGTTTGCGTTATTGGGAGTTCTCTAGGTTTTACTGTGGGTAAGTTTATATACCTGCAGTAGTATACCTGTGTCTAACTAATTAAAATACATTATTGTGTATACACTTTTGATTGTCGGTTGTTGGTCCGTTGACCGCAAATACAAATAATCCGACGATCTAAAGCAGGTCAAGGCCACTTTAGGCGTTTTTCTTCTCTCTAGCTGTGCGACTAATATATTCGGATACTAGTGTGCCATAGGCAGGGCAGTTTATTGATCCCTGTGTATAATCAACATTCTATATCGGATTATACCTTAATTAGTTATTCTACAAACTTTAATGCTTCCTAAATCTTAAATTGGTTTTTTCTTATAATGTATGGAAATTTCACATGAAGCAGCTGAATGAGGAAAAAAATTCTACATACATGCGAGATTTATGAGGAAAAAAAATTCTCGGATTTACCAAATTGAGGTATAATTATTAAGAGTTACAATGATGCCGACAACAACAAATAGAGTCGCTGACCTCCAAGAATCAGAAAAAATTATACACGCAGCAACTAAAATTATTGTAATGAACTGGCGCAGAGTTTGAAGAAAAAATTACAAGTAAGAGAGAAGCATTAAACATTTTTGTCGGGACGAATATACAAAACTCGTTAAACCCACGGAAAAATAGTCTTTTTCTGCAAATGAACCATTATGTTATATTTAAGTTAGGATTTTTCTGCTTTAATATTTTTGGTATTTGCTGCTTGTGGATTCGCACCTAAAAATTGAATGTCAAAATCATTGACAGTGTTTGCTATGTCTTCCTGAAAAAAACTGAGTTTATGTATACTTCCATTATCTTTGTTCCTTTGTTCATTTTCGTTCAATTTTAAAGAGTTTTCCTCTCTTAAATTGAGGAGGAGTTTCTATTATTGGAAAACGAGTCAGCTAAAATACATATTTACTCAATATACGATAAGAAATTGTTAAAACAAGATGTTGGTTATAAAACTAAACTAAATTAATTATAAGTTGTATACGTTAACATTTTCCAAAAAAAATTTAAATGATTTTCCTTATATAATATACATACTTCTTATTGACCTTGTGGCCCAATCTTAACGGAATTTATTTTTTTCAATTGCAGTTTGAAAATTGTTTATAGCCTAATTTTAAATTAATTTATAATAATAATACTACAATACTTGCTTGGGAAGTTCTAGATTTCAAAAAAAAAAACTTAAATAAACTATATATATTGACACCTTTGTTTTTGGGATGTAGCTTGTTTTGTGCGTTGGAGCTTCTATTATATTTCGCTTATATCTTCTATATTAGTACTACTACTACTACCACTACACTACTACTATACACAGGCTTTTTTTCATATTACCTTCGATTTATCACAATAATTTCTATTAAAGCAAAGTAAGATTCTTTAGAAGTCATTTTTTCATTATATGTTTAAAAAATTTTAAATTCGTGTGTATAAATGCCGACGTATTAAAAAAAAATTGTGTATGTGTAAAGGTGTGTTGTATGGTGCAAGAAGGAAAAAGAGGTTAAATATTTGTGTGCGACCTCAAATGAAAAGAAAAAGATATCTTGCTATGGTGAGTTGCTTTGCTCTCTTGAGAGAGTGGCATGAAGAAGTCGAGGTGAACCAGTCGAGCAGAGCCACGATTTATAATTTCTTTACAATATCATCGTACATTCTGGGAGAACTTGAGATACACACACTCAACTTGAATTTAATTCCAAGCAGACAAAATGGTTGAAGATGGTAGGAAGAGACGAGGAAGAATACGTTCATGCAATGTGTAAATGAAAGAGAAAGAGAAATAAGGCAAGATGATCGTGCAAAAGAAGTATTAAGGCATTGGGTATAGAATAAGAAGAAAACGATAAGAAGAGACGAAGTTGGAAGCAACAGAAATCGCTGTGGCTGCTTCGTTGCACTCTTAACACATTTTCTTCTAGACCGCGATCCAGTTTCTCTACACTGCGAGCGCAGAGAGTCAATTTCAAGACGCTTTTCGAGTATTTTTCCTTACTTTGCGTGTCTTTATATGCTCAAATCATGTTAACTTGTATGTATGTACACAAACTATAAAAATATGTAGCTAAACATATAAGATTACATTTCCAATACTAAAATAAAATACATACAATACGACTATACATGAACAGCCATATAGTTTTTCATGATCAAGTTGTGGTTTTTTTGCGCTCGCAATTTATTGCAAAATTGTCGGTATTTAAAGTTCCAACATGTTTCAGTTCTAAATGCATGGCTTGAGAAAAAGGTTAAGAGAATTAATTTAATTCATGCTGACGAACATTTACAAACTTTCTTTGATGCAAATGCAGCAAAAATTATATTGCAGAAAAATTCACTTTTGTTGACTAACCAGATGAGAATAAGAAAAAAAGTACCCTTACTCTATTAGCAAAAAGAATGAACCAAAGCACCACCATGTTAATATACATATGAATTGAATATACATAATGTACATATCAATGAGACGTTTTAAAGAAAAAACTGTAGGGGAGAGCGGGGTTAGAAAAGTCACTTAAGGGTTTAGAAAAAGATCAAAATATCATATTTTCCAAACATATAAAGTAGAATGCATAGCCATAGCTCATTTCTTTAGGAGATTAACTGCCCTATAACTCTTTCTCAGATCACTTTGTTCTATCTACCTAGGAAATATGATATTTTAGGCTTTTTTCAAACCCTTAAGTGACTTTATTAGCCTCGCCCTCCCCTATCTATTCAATTTAATCTTTAAAGTCTTAAAGTTTATTAATTTCTGCATCCGTTGCAGCTTCTAATGAGGATCATATGGTGTCATTCCCAAAATTTCAGCAACAATAACTTTTCCAAAAGAATCATAATAGTTATTATTTAAAAAATTGCAATTGCGAAAGGAAACTATTTGTGTATTAATTAAATACTTTTATTTGATTGATATTTTAATTTCTCTTGCTTTCACGCTCTAATTATTTGTTTATGCGCTTTAGTTCAATAAATTTAGTTGTTTATTACCATCATCAAATGCTTCTCATTATCTTGTTATATGGATTTCAATACGTATTTTGATTTCAGAATTGGAAACTTTAGATTAAAAAGCTTTCTACCAAAATTAAATCTAAACGATCTAAACTGACAAAAAATCATATATATTGAAGTTAAGTTAATTTAATGAATGATGCAAAAAGTAAATTTCTACAGGAAATGTTATATGAAAATACTATGACTTTTACTGCTGAGAGTTCTTTGTTCGTGCGTTTACAAAAGAACTTAAATCACCAATAAGTTTTATAGATAGAATTTGTTGATAGTCTATGTGTATAAATTTACGATCATCCGGGTGGAAAACTTTATGAGAAATAAGTTTTTTTTTCGTAAATTACCTTTAGGAGTAGTATCTGAGATGTTTATGGTGCGAAAGTCACAAAAGAGTTCGCAGCTTGAGAAATTGCTGGTGATAGACGGTGCAAAAAAAGGCAGTCAGTCGTGTGTTGAGACAATTTTGTTGTTGTGCAAATGATATTGTAAAATGTGCATTAATGATTATGACCGTCAAAAAATGTGAAATAGTACCCTAATGGATTCTGTCTCGCGGTGCGGGACGCCAATTTGGATAAATAAACTCTCGTGTCGTTTCTCTTATCAGAGTGCTTGTCTGGGTGCAGTGGCGGCATTTTTCTCACACAAATCACTGTGAACTTTTATTCTCTCGGCGTTGTCTAGCGAGCAATGGCGGTAAAGTATGTGTTGGATGGAATAATATGCCAAGCAATGGGCAAATATTTTACAACTCAAAATGATTCATCATTGCTGAGCTTAGAGGTGTTTCTGTAAAGTCTGATATTTTTGTAGGAGAAAATTACATACCTTCTCAAGCTCCACTGTTGTGCTCCAAGCACTAACTCCTCTTTCTCATTTATTACTCAATACTCCATCCTCTAAGTAAGCAGTTAGTAAATGCTCACTAATTATATTATCACACTCTGTTCCGCATCTCTATTTCGCCTCTGAGCCCGTGGTGCTATTTAAATGAATCCTGTGTACACCACCGTACATGCAAGACACTGAACGAATGTTATCGCGGGTTAAAAAAAAGTACCTACCTTGAGTTTTGTGGTGTAAATCGTCGTCTTTCAACTACACCCGTGACCTTCAAATGGAAAAAAATCGTAGTAGAATTGGATCTTTTGTATTCCACATGTGAGAACATTAACAAAATGATGAACCTTGAATTTTTTCAACTGTTGTGGAAAAAGAAACATTGCCAAATTTTAGAATGACCAATTTTATTAGAATACTTTGAATAAGCAATTGAGTTGGCTCGATGGGCAATGGATTGATGAAAATTTTCATTGAAAATTACGCGTATTGGGCATTTTAGGTAGTATAATATTGTTTCTTTGAATAAATGGAATAAAAAATTTACATATGTATATTATTCCGAGACAGTGACCTATTTACGAGTTTAATTATTATCGAAAAATGCAATTGTCGTTCATTATTTTTTGTCGACGCTTTCACCAAGAAAAAGAAGAAGAAGGAGCTCTTCTTTGGTTTTGCTCTGGAGGTTGGTCATCAACGCTAAGACGTCCAAGGGCGGCATGTAAATGAGACAAATGTAACTGAAATGATTTAACTTTAAATTAAATGAAAAATGAATGAAAATGGTAGAGTTGGTGGAGAACTAAAAAATAACTCTAATAAAACTAAAATAACAAGAGTGACATTTTGCAAAATTTTATTAGAAATGGACCATCCCGTCTATGTAGGTTTTTTTTTTATTCTTTTACATATTTATACGTTCTGTGAAAATGGTGAAAATACAAACTTTTCAACTGTCTGAAGATTTCCCAGCAATTTTAATTTGATAAGTTTTTTTTTGGTTTTATAGTAGTTTTCATATCTTTATTCTTTTTCGACGTGATATTGTTTTCTTTCTTGGAACTTTTCAATAGAGAGCAATGAAGTTATTTCGAATATACAATTTAAGTGTCTCCTGAGTGGTAGAAAAAAAAAAAGCTTGGCTGTGATTGTATAAAGAGAAAGTTGTGAATCGCAAATTTTTGGCGAAAGTAAAAGTCTGGCCTGTTTTGTAAGGTTTAATATTATAACGTGCGCGGGGAGATATAAAAAAAACAAGTCTGTCGTAAGAAACCAAAAAAGCGATGAAAGAAGCAAAAGAAATAACCCAAGTACAATTGAAATCAAATGAAAAGATGGTAAATTTGATATAATTTGGATATTCATGGTGTATTTTTTCTATTCATTGCTTTTTTTTGCTCTTTATCATGGTAAACAACTCATCCCTGATTTTATTCTTTATTTCTATAAATCGAATTTAGACCTGGGACTGAGGGTGGTAAATTTTAGGGGGGTTGTTACATGTGTGCTATTCAGCGGGGGACTCCCTTCGTTGTCAATTATCACTCTCCTGGGAGGCGAAATTTGTTTACCAGTTCTAGGTTTGATAAAAAAAGTCGGTTGATATACAATAGACGCTGAAATGATGGGGATGAGAAACAATTTGAGAAAAAAACTCTATAGCTCTATTGTAGATTGCGTAGGACAGCAGTAGATGATTTGTAGAAAGATATGCTTTTGTTGAACAGGAAAATTTGGTGGTTCATACCACCTACCCAGGGGGTAGACAAAGACTCTATTTCCATAGGAATTCACTGCTCACTCGCTGAGACACCCAGGAAAATGCTTCAATCTGAAAAAATCCACCACCACTGGTTAGATAATTTAATATTCTATCGATTGATAGCTTTTGAGGGGTGTCTCACGAAGATTAATGCACTAAAACTGATTTTAAAAATTTTGATGCACATTTTGGAAATAAAGTGACGTCATTTTCTTCCTTTAATTTCTCTGCAAACCGTCCGCCATTATTTGCTGTGTTCGGGTAAAAAAGGGCTTTGTCTACCCCCTGCACCTACCATATCGCAGTGAGGCAAGTTCAATGTCATCAGAGAAAATGGTTATGAATGGTACAAGCATGAAAATATAATAAGTATCAGTAAAAGTGCTTTCTTAGAATGAGTCTCATAGGAATGAAATTTCAATTTGAAAACGCAATTGATTGTAAGCATAAAAAGTATACATATATACATATGAATGAAATTGATTTTACCTTTCAATCTTCACATTTTTCTGCGTTATTTATGGCAGACATTAAATACATACACAGCACAGGTACATAAATATTTGATATTTCTTAATTTTTTCGCAGTGATTGTATATGGCTTTATTTCTTTGAAAACTCAATATTATATTTTCATATTTTCAAAAACATCCATAAATTTAGAAATGTTGGGGAATTCACACACAACAGGAGTCGGGGAAATTAAAAATGCGTAAAATGTTAAAATAAAATTGGTCTGTGTAAGACCGATATTTTCTTTTTGAAAAATATTATAAGAAAATAAATTAGCTCTTTTCTATAAAAAAAAATGTGTTCAATATGTTTTTGAGACGGTTTCTTTTAAGATGCTTTTAAAATTAGGTCTAGTTTATCTAGCAGCCATTATAAATGGACTTCATTAAAGACAACAAGATTCTAAAATTTGATGAGAACATTAAAGAAAAATATTCTGCTTTATATTGATTTTGTGATACATTATAAATTTCTTATGTCCACCTACACGTATGGATTTGCGAATTCTATTGAATAGCATTGATGCTATAGTGCGAAAGATATGTTGAGTTGGTGGTGAGAAGGAGGAGTTAAAATTTGCGATTTGATTTGATTAATCATGTGTGTTAAATAAAAAGCAACGCTTATTCGACTGTCAGTTAAAATATAGCATGAGTATACACTTCTTGAATATGGAGGCTTACCTCTGTCAGACTGGACATTGGCTTTTTTTAATTATCCATATTCTGAAAGAGGGTTCTGTAAAGTGGAAGAATCATGGATCTTAAGCTCTTTGCATGTTTCAAGATTGGTGTGAAGATTCTTATCAGAATTGTGTGACACCCACGCAATATCTGTCCTCCCCCAAATATTTGCCGCAAGCAACTCTCTTCAATTGGACATAGACAATATACTGGAAAGGTTTTTGTTATTTCAATCCTTCTTAGCTAGTCTGAAATGAATATCTTGGCGTTGCGTTTTTTTTTCGTTGAACCCCAATGAAAGAAATGGTATGGAAAACGAATAAATTTTAAAATGAAATTTAGTTTCTAAATCAGAGTTCAAATGAAAAGGAAAAAAGACTTTTACCGGAAAAGTGTAGGGGAGACCGGGGTAAAAAAAGTCATTTTCGAATTTTCAAATGCTAATTTCTCCGAAGTTATTAATCGGAAAAATCGGAAAAAATTCTGGTGGAAAGCCCTACCAACCTATAATTTTTGACAGTAATTTTGAGGTTATGCGATAAGTACTTTGGAAGTTAAAAAAGAAAATAGATTTTTGGCCCATTTCCCAAACTTTTACGTATTGAGAAAAACGCGTTTTCCGAACTTTTCCTTCAGCAGTTTTCCAATCTGATAATTTTTCTCACTAGCTGGGTTACTACAGAAAACGTTGCCAAGGTGTATTTTTTACTAACTTTTAATGATTTTTCTGTATAATTATTTGAATCAAAACATACCCCTTGGGGTAGATCGGGTCAACCCATGTAAATCATATGGGAGTTCGAAATTTTCGACATATTTTCTATCCATTTGTTGCAAAATGGCGTGATTGAGAAAATCGTAAAATTCTCTGTTTTAGTGCGTATAAAAGTGAAATTCCTTGTCGCGGATCAAAAGGTGAGAAGTTTAGCTATCAACTACTATCAATCTCTCAGGTGGAAAATCATTGGAAATGTCGGAAAATTCGACCGACTTTATTTAGCCAACTGGTGACTATATTTACCCGCTGCGTTTAAAAAAAGTCAGAAGCGGAAGGGTTCAGGAAAAGCTCGAAAACTCATATTTCCCGTGGAGATAGAGAGAAATGGTCTGAGACAAAGTTGTAGGCCAGGAAATTTCCTATAAGAATGACCTATCGAGGAAATTTTCTTGTCCTTGGGGAATCCTGCAGATAAGGATTTATGCAAATTGACTTTTTTTACCCCGGTCTCCCCTATGAAATAATGAAATCTTTTCGTAATTATACAATTTTTAAAAAATTTAATAGCCTAGCCTTTACCAAAATTTGTTATAGCAAAATCATGTCCTAATATATTTTGATCTCTGATTTTTCTTTTTACGGTTCTTTTATTTTATTACTTTGAGTTTCTTACATGGATATTTTATACAAACTTACAAACACAATGTATACAGACAACTGGATTGGAGGGAGCTCAAAAGAAAGAGCAAAATAAAAAAGAATCACAACTAATCTTACATTCTGATTCTGTTGGATCTTTAGTAGAGGCGACGCATACAGAATTTTGCGGTCACCTTGAGTTCAAATGAAACAACACCGGGAGACAATCAAATTTGCGATGTTATCGCAACATTCTTTACCACTTCTGAGTTGTTGAGTATAAACTCTTTTTTCCGCATTTTCATTTTCTTTCTGCTATGTTGCGTGAAATGAGAATAGTACAAGGAGAACCGATCTCATCGTTTGCGTTTTATACATCTTTTAGGCAGAAAATAGAGGAGAAAAAATAAGACGAAAAACATAAAAGTATAGTTTTGAAGAATTAATAATGCCCAGTGGTTATTAAATATCTAAACAAATATTATTATGTGACAAATTAATATTGATTTTTTTTATAACTGGTTTATTCATCAAAATCGGTTGAATATAGATACATAGCTGAAGTATTAATAAGCAAATGTGACTTGTATTTAAAAATATGTCATTCGTGCTTGTCCAGCCACTTTTTGAGGTTATAGATAATTTGCTGGTAATTTTTTTATTAGTCTAGTATAATAACATTTTCTATATGCTAAAAATAATAAAGTTGAAGAAGCTTGAGGTTAGAAAATTGAGAACCAGATGCAATTCTCTTGTGGCTTCCTAATGCAAATAGTAAACCAGAGTTTATTGCATAAAGTTTCCTGTGTGGTGCTATCATTGTAGATTATGCAAAACCACGACACATTGTCAATTTAAATACAATTCATAGAGTATGGTGGGAGTTTTAATACATATAAACTTCTGATACATCTCTTTATAAAAATAACATTTTGTATTAAACAATATTTTGCAGAATTTGCATCAATAGTTTTTTTTATATTCTATTTTTATGCAAAATAAATACCCAAATATTTTTAAACAGATATAATATAATATAATATATATAATATTTTTTAGACTATCAAATGAAAAAAAAAATACTAAATTTTCATTATAATGTTCGTATAAATACTATTAGTTGGTTTCATGGAAGAAGTTATTGTTAAAGTTAAAACTTTAACAATAAACTAAAGTTTTTAATATACATAAATATTTTTAGAACGTTTTTATGAAATTTGTGAATTTAATTGGCAATGTTATAAAAATAATCTTATCGTATTATAAATGGATTATTTTCATGGAGTTTGCAAGAAATCATAGTGGGATGATACACGAAGAGCCTAAAGCGTTAAATGCGTTATGTACTTACCCTCAATGCTCAATTTCTCTCTATGACATTGTTTCTCCTACATATTCCCCCAGGGTTGTATTTTTTTTTATTCCTTGTATGAACAGAATCATATTCTCTGGAGAATGCACTTCTACACTCCACTATGTGGGATTTTTCCTTGTCTTCCTCGGTTAATGTGGTGAATGCCAAATAGCGACAATAGTTATATGGCAAAAACTTAAAGACCATTCAATGTTAAAGTTATTGTGATACATATTTTCTCCTATTTCTATTAATATTGTGTATTTATGACATTTTTATTGGGTCAATTCAATCACTTGGTTGAAGGAGACACAAGAGTGTCTGCGTTATTCAATTAACAAAACATAATTTCCTACTGATTGAATTTTTCTTATGGCTTTCTCTTTTCATTGCAGACTCTTCAAAACCAGTGGACTAACTTTTTCTAATATTGCGCCATTATCGACCATCTAGTGTTCTATTTGTCGTCAGATCGAAACAACGTGCTGGAATAGCATCAAGTAGAATCGTCACAGAGAAATTCTCAAAAATTTTCATGTTAATTGTGAGTACAGTACATTATTTAATGTATCTGTGACATTTTAGTGGCGTGCAATATTTATAAGAGTTATCGCGAAAAAACTGTGCTAGTGTATATTTATGTTTTCGATTTAAGATCAATAAATGAAAAATTAACAATATATGTATATCTAACTTTTAATCATCACTTTAATTCTATAGTGTACATAAAGGACATAAAGTGAAAATTAATAAGTGTTGTATTAAACAAAAAAACTGTCCAAGAGACTTTGACTTTTGTGTTTCCATGTGAATGAAAAAGAGGATTACACTGTTGTGCAATCATATCCAGAGTATTAAAAACAAAAAGAAGTGAATCGACACTCGAGGAATCCACTTCGCAAGCGAATTTACGAAAAAAGTGTTGTGTCGACTAAAAATTTATGGATAAAATTTTATGTATGCTAATGATATTAAATGGTGAGTATATATTTTATTGTTACATTATATATTTATTTCGTATGCAAAAACAGAAAATCATACCCGAAAAAAGACGATTCCATTAATCCAATTAAGTATTAAAGACCTCGAATATTGTAATTTCGGTCATGGACGGTGGTGATGGACACAGTGTGTTGGTTTGAATTAAAAGTGCTCTCCCTGGGTGAAGATGTTGAAAGAAAAAAACACCCAAACTGGTTTCTTCATTTCACAATGGATTTATTCTCCAAGTTAAAATAAAAAAAATCCCTCTTCTCTCAATATTTCATCTTTATCCATTTTATATAAAATTCTTGCACCGTGAACACACTTTATAAGTGATACAAGTAATTGGATTTCATTCTATGAACTGCTGTGAAACATATATTAGAGAAAAGAATTTTCCACTGGAAATCGTTTTTATTCCTTTTAGTTCATGATTCAATTTCTCAAAAGTTTCACATTGAACCTATCATATATATTTTTTTAATGCTACTTTTAATTCCTAAGAAAATTTAAAGAAGAAAACAGCCCTAGTTGATGCATCCGTCCTTTGCTGCAACGATATATAAAAATAGAAAGAAAAATACATACAATAAAATTGAACTTATAAAAAGTAAAAAGGTACCTTACCTCTACCAATGTGACGGGAAAAATGTGTATTTCCAAGTACAAATCGCTTCTTGCTCCACTGGACCATAAATTTCAAATTATTTTGCCGGTACCCGATGATGATGTATAATAGTGATTGAAAATGATGATGACGATTCGATGAGCCAAACACTAACATTAGCAATAAAAAGCATTGTTATATTATTATTTCAACACGTTTTCTATGAGAACATTTTTTTAGCGTTTACAAAACATGGTTTCAGCTGTAGGTGGTGTCTTAAGTGTCTCTTTACTGATTTTTCTTTTATCAAAAAAAGTCAAGTTAAAGTTAAGGGAAGTAAGATAAGAAAGTTGGTACTAAAGTTATTTTTTTTTACATGGGTAAGCTTTTAAAACTCTTTTGAGTGAATTGGGTATAATAAATAGAATCACTTTCATTAACTGGTAAAAGCTGGTCAAAGGGGTTAAAGTCTCTATTTAAAGCTATCTATTTTAAGTTGTACATAATTTTCTAAGGAAAATAAAAATTCTTTAGAAATTCTTACTTTAAAATGATTTCAATTAATTCTTTCAGACGTTATATTTTTTGCAAATACCTTTTGCAACTAATCTAATAAAGAATCTACATATCGTTTTTCGTAGGAGATTAAATCAAGATTAACCATTGTATGTACGAACATATTTTTGTCTACAGAATTTAACACTTGAGTCTTATAATTAATACATGAAATATGTTTTAGCTGTGTTTCTTTCAGACACAGCTTTTGTGTACCGAGCAAAATCGAAAGTCGTCAGATCGGGCTCAAACTTGGGATGAGCACGAATTAGGGTCCCCACATTCCAAAAAACGTATGCGCCAAAAAATTTTTTTTCCGGCCGTCCGCCGTAGTTCAACCATAAATTGCAAGAGAACGGTGATAGATAGAGACTTGCGGTAAACGGCAAAGTTTAAATATCGACCGGAAGACGTCCGATTATGATGTCAAATTTTACCCCCCACCCCCCCGTCCGCCATTTTGAATAACCTCAAAATTTTGTTTTCGCTATATCTCAGCCCCTGTAATAGCTAGAAGGCTGAAATTTTGATATGTTGTAGGGGCCATCAAGAGCTTTGCAACGATACCTCATTTTCGAAAATCGGTCAAGCCGTTTAGTCAATATGGCCGCCACAATTTTTCATCGAAAATCGACCATAACTCGAAAACGGCTTGACCGATTTTGATCAACCCGGGGTCAAATGAAAGATCTCAACAAACCCTACAACTCTCTAGAACATCCGAAGTTTTAAAAGTGACCGCTAGGGGGCCAAAAATCAAAAACAAAATTTTCGATGAGTTTTCGATGAATATCTCGAAAACGCCATTATCGATTTGCTTCATTTTTTGATATGTTATAGCTGACTATATTATCTAGCTCCATGCCAAAAATGAAGAAAATCTATGTCGCCGTTCTCGAGATATAGCCTTCCAAAGTTGGCATGTCATATCTCGGGTTCTACAAGTCCGATTTTGATCAACTCAAGTGCAAATGAAAGGTTTCGTGAAGCCCTACAAATGTCTAGAACATTGCAAGTTCGAGAAATGACCGCGAGAGGCGCTAAAGTCAAAATCAAAATTTTCGAAAATTTCGAACTCGAATATTTCGAAAATGCCATTATCGATTTACTTCATATTTTAATATATTATAGTTGAGGTTAAGACCTTTCCAACGATAGCTCAAACTCGAAAATCTATGGAGCCGTTCCCGAGATATGGCGTTTTAAAGATTTCTTGGGGGATGACTTTTCAACTTTTTCGGACTTTGTGCGTTTTTAAATGAATTTGCGTTACAGTTTGCACTCACAAAATTAGTACACTGAAAGAAACACAGCTCTCGTAAGCTTGGTCAGCTTACCCGTACATTTCCCATTTTCATCCTATACACATATGTATTTGAATAAAATGTCTCATATTATTGAATGATAAAATGAAAACATTAATAATTCAAAACAGAGCATTCAAATTGGGAGATTTTAAGAACAATTTGGATGTTTTTGTGTCTACAATTTTATGACATTCGTTGAATATCATTTTCAATCAGTTGTACAAATATTTGTAAGAATTTTAGCAAACGCGACGTTTTTTAATCAGGACATTGACTCTTGCGGTTTTGAGTGTCATAGAGCGAAAATATAAAATTATATTCAATACCATCATTTTCTTTTCTCAATCCATTTTTTTCCTTCCCTAATATAAGTAGCAGTGTATGCTGGTTGGGGTTTGTGTAAGTCATTTTGTACTGGGATCTTTTCGTTATTTTTCTTATAAGTTTAACTTGACTTTGCAATTTTTTTTCGACACTTAATATTCGTCTCTTTCTTTTTCTTTCCTACACAACCACTCGTATATTCAATATCTTGTTAACTCTCACATTTTACTTCTTTCAATAAAGTGTAAAAGACGCAATGATGCAAAATAAACACATTTAACATTCGCACTGAGTCGTTTGACGGATGGGTTGTGAAATACTTGAAAATAGACGTAAAATAAATGATGAATATTTTAAGTGTGGTGAGCAATTTTGAAATTTAACATATTATGTTGTATATATTATATATGTACAATGTATATACATATGTACATAGGCAAACAGATCACCAAATGACGGTGACCGTGCTATGCCGTGAGATACATAATAATTATTATACAGATTTTCTAGCATCAACAGAGAAACTGAGAAAATGCAATAAAATAATCACTTTACATTTTGCTTATTACATGTCAATTTTCAAGGTTGGTCACAGAACTTATAAAATACTCTATTTGTGTTCTATCTGTTGATATACAGGTAAAAAAAAAATGACGGAAAATTATTGTTTTCTGAGTACCTTTAGTATTGGAAATCTTGAGCCTTATTCAGTGACCAACTAACCCTTGAATCTTTGATTTTTTTTTACTGAAATTTAAAGATTTCAAGCAAATTTCAAGGGTTTCTTGGTCGCTGAATAAGGCCCCTTATCTCTTATCAAAATAAAAAAATACTTGGTATGCCACGATAAAGAAGATTTTTAATCAACTTTGGTATAATTTTAAAAGAAACATTTCTATTGAAAAATTCTTACCAATAACTTTTTCTAGGTCTCAGTAATTAGTTTTTTTTAATAAAATGTTTAATATTATAGCAATTATGTATTGTTTTTTTTTTAATATTCAATATATTTATTCATGCAATCTACAATTTGAAATTTCCATGTTGAGACTTGAGGAAATGTCTCGTAATATTATGCATATGACGTCTCTCGGAAGAATGAATAAATGAACCGTAGGCGTGAAATAATTAATCAATATGGATGTAAGTATAATACAACTTTACAATATTAATGTGGAGAATCGATTGAAATAAAAAAAAAATGGAAATAAATCTATACGATTTTGCGACTTTGCATTTTCGAATTCACACAGAAGCGGTGTTTCTTAGAATGAAATATTACCTAAATTCAGAATTTCATTCATCTTTTTTTTATAAATAATTCTATTATTTAAAAAAGGTACGGTTTTTCTATAAACAACTTTCGGTAGAGTAGCGGATATTTTAAAAGTTGCATTTGGATTGAGCTTGATTTAGAAGTGCTAATGCAAACGCCTTGTCAACTAATAGTCCTTATTTGTCTTTCTTAAAGAATGGACAACCTACATAATTACAATAAATAAGAAAATAGGAAAAAAAGGAGACATCTTCCGAAGATATAATACTACATATGTATATACATAATAAATATATTTACATACCTATGTATATTAGATAAACAATTCCACATTCATTTGTATGGTAACACTATTAAGTAGGTATAGATTTATTCACGCAATGAATTAGTTTGAGGTAAAATTAGATAGAGTAAAATCACAATTTGACCAGCCTTGAACTTCTTCTTCCTCCCATTATTTCGTGCTACAAGAGGTGAAACACATAAAAAGAGAGCTATTACGTTGACACAATGTTAATGTAAATTTGATAGAGAAACTTAACTAGACGGAATAACAGAAAAAGGTAGAAAACAATATATAAATAATGGCTGTACTGACGTTTTTTCGCCTTGAGTTTCTTTACGATGAAATTGTCGCGATTTATCATCGTCCGACATGAATACAGAAGATGCTGGTGCGGTAACCTTGAGGCTCAACCAGCTCTCGTTGTATTTTATGCAGGTGATAGAACAATTAGTCAGCTTTTGAAATTGTTGCGAGAAAAAAAAACGGTGCAGGTTAATAGAGGACAGAAAAGGCAGATGGAGCACACAAAAAAATGTTCAAAATGTTCAGAATCTATGGGAGGGCGTATAAAGTTTTAAAAATGTTAGTGCAATATTTTATATCAGAATTTATTGTATGCAGATGCCGAGAGCATCTTTTTGCAAATAGAACAATACATTATAAATGAGATTGTGCCAAAAACTAATGGCAGATGCATTCAAATGTCTTATTCTGCTTAGACTTTTAGCGATGTAAGTAAATTTATTACTCAACCCGACCACCTGTCAATAGTTGTAGTGAAGTAAAAAAAATATATTATTTCTCAACTGGAAATTTATAACCCTCCATTAGTTCACAACTGATCCAGTGTATATCTCTTAAAATAGGCAGTAATTTTGGCGATCGTACAAAGAAGGAAAAAATGAAGTTTACAATGTAAAATATCTTAAAAATTATTTCTGTTCCATTGTTGAAGAGTTCGATTGATAATTCAGCCGTTAAAATTCATGACAGACGGATGTTGTGCATTGCTAGGATACTTATATATTTCCTTCCGGTGTGTACCTACTAATGATAAAATACCTAGCATTAATAATCATAATTTTTTTCGGACTTAAGTTTTCCTTTTCAAGATCACCTAAAGAGATAAAAAGTATATGTGTTTGAAAGAAAAGAATTATTTCATACCACATTATTCGACTAAAATTGAAGGTGATGTGAATTGAGTTTAGCGTGAGAGAACAATGAACTATTCTTTACATACGTATACTAATGGATGGTATTATAACATTATGTTTAGCTTTTATCCCTTCTTTTGCATGTTCGAGAATTGAGATATACAGACACTGGCAAATTCAGATAAAACTGAGATATAGCGAAAACAAAATTTGAGGGTGCTCTAAAATGACGGCCGCGGGGTGAGAGGTCGGATTTGACTTCATAATCGATATTTAAACTTTGCCGTTGACCGCAAGTCTCTATCTATTACAGTTCTCTTGTTATTAATGTTATTAATTTTTTGCGAATGTGGACGACCCTAATTTGTGCTTATACAAAGTTTGAGCCCGATCCGACAGTTGCATTTTAGGTGGTACACAAGCTGTGCAATTCTTTTCTTTGAAAGAATCACAGCTAAAAAAAAATGAATGAAGTTTTCTTGTGAGGATGGTCTAAAAATACTTGCGAGTTAGGCTTGTTAATTACTAATAAGTAAACTGTAACATTGATAACGCACACGTTTTCAGACTACAAAAGCTCCACCATGCATGCGTATACAGGAGAAGTTCGTAGCACTCAGATATAAATTTTCTGATTCTCTTAATTGCGTCTTATCACAATATTCAGAGACAGTCCTCCAAATGCTGTGTGCCATGTTATATTTTTTATCACACTGAAAACGTGTGTAGCAAATGTTTAAGAAATAGAAAAAAAGATTGCCGTCAGTTCGGCCGCTGACCTACATATTTTCATTTATTGTGCGATTGTGTTGATGGTTGATGATGCAAACGGTGCTCTGTGACATTCAATGAAAATAATATATGAGTGTATAGCACAGTGTCTCACTTTTATTATGGACAAATAAAAGTAAATTATTATCTATTATTAGAGCATATTACTAAGGATTTTAGTCTATATAAACCTTATAAACTTTAGCCAATTTTGGTCGTGTTGTTTTGTGCTTGTATTGAATATTTTACAGGAACTGTATTCCAATTGAGCAATAGTACGTGGGGTTTTTGTACTAAATTTGGGCGAAAAGTCTATGCCAGGGTAACGAATTGGCATAATGCCAAAGATAGAACTTTGACAAATATCCAAAAAAATAGACGTTTAAAGTGTGCAACTTTAGGTCTATTGGATATGAATTAGACTCAAAGTCGCCCATAAGCGAAGTTTTTCTCTCTTCAGATGATGTTAAGTCTTGACGTGAATTCTTGCTTTTTAAATCGTACAAGAAAAACTACTTTTGCCAACTTTTTCATTTTTTATTCTTTCTACATGAAGCATCATTAGACCTTTCAGAGCAAAAATAAATCTTCTTTTGCTTCACAAACGACATTGTCTTCATAGTTAATTAATAGAACACTAATTTCGTTCTAAAGTAAGTACCGCGAAGTGACAAAAAATTTTTAGATAGCAACTCATCATTAAATGTTGGTCAATATAAAAGTTCTACAATTAAATTGATTTAATTCAAAATGACAATTAGGAATATGTAATAAAAAAAGTTTATCATTTTTTATAAGCTGTGATACTTTATATAATAAAGAAAGTCATTAAGGTTTTACGTAGGTACTTGTTTAAGCACTCCTTATTACGGAAGTTAGTTGAATGAACTATCGACGTTTCAAAGAACGAGTAGATTTTTGTTTGAGGTTATCCGCATTCCGTAAAACCCTTTCTATAACAGGAGGTATTTTAAAATCACTTATTAACCTTCACAGCAAGTTGCAAGTGAATTTATTCATTTATTTTTATTTTTAGATTTACTTGTTCTCTTTCTTTCCTCAGTCTAACAAAAAAGTGAATGTAGGTATCCTACATGTAATTAAGTCGTGTGTAAGGGAAATATACACCAAACTTATATACGTTCGATTTTTGAGATGCTTCTATGCAAGAACTATAAATCTAAATAACTTTTAAATTCACGTTAATCTTAATAAGTTCAGCCTTAGTGTAACGAGTTTTTTTTTACGATTTTAGGCCTTTATTTAATGAAAGTCAATCATAACGCGTCCAGTTATAAGAGTTGGTATACCACAACGCGGATGGGTCAGTCTATGCGTTGTAATTTAATATCTGAGTTGTATTAGTAGGCAAAACTGATTTTTTTTGTGAAAATCAGTAATTTGATGCATAAAAATGGTCATATCTCTGGTTCTATAAGACCTACAGAAATTTCTTGACTAGTTTTGGAAAGGTATTAAAACAGGCTATAAATTGACATAAATTTTAATAATTTTCAAGGTCACCTCCAGAACACAAAATGGCGGATTTTTGTTTCACCAAAACAGTTTTTGGCATTTTTTATCCTGAAGGAATAGTTCTAGAGGTTTCTGATGTTCTAGAAAGTTGTAGAGTTTTGCAAAACCTTTATTTTGATACCAAGTTGAGCAAAATCGGACAAGCAGTTCAGGAGATATGGCTCTTAGAACTTTTCAAATTCAAGAATTTTTCAAACTGCGATATCTTCTAAACGGCGACATAGAATTTCTTCATTTTCGGACTGGTACAAGATTATTAGTCAGGCTACAACATATCAAAATTTAAAAGATTTGCCTAATGGGGATTCGGAGATATTGCCCCTTAAAGTTAGGCAATTTTTGTTTTTGTTTTAACGCCTCTTGCGGCCATTTTTGGAACTTTGAATGTTCTAGACAGTTGTAGGGCTTCGCAATACCTTTCATTTGATACCAAGATGATCAAAATCGGTCAAGCCGTTCTTGAGTTATATCGAAAAACACTTTTTGCTTTAGGCCGCCATATTTGCTAAACCGCTTGACCGATTTTCAAGTATGAATTATCGATGAAAACGTCTCACAGAGCTCTACAACTTACTAAAATTTCAGACCTCTAGCTATAAGAGAAGTGATTGACGGTATTTCAAAATGGCGGATGGCGGCCATCTTGGATTTTAAAAATGCGAAAAAATGAAATTTTACACCCACATTTCTATAGAAAACTTCAAACCGGAAGTCTCTATCTGTTATCGTTCTTGAGATATAAGGCAAAGTTTGGGCGACCGGCCGGCAGGCCGGCCGGATCAAAAATTTTCCACCACCATTTTTGTATTTGTAATGTGGGATGTCTAAAACGTGCTCATACCAAGTTTGAGCCCGATCTGAGGTGGTCGGTTTTTCCGACGATTACAATACTTGGTATGCCACGATTGTGGTATACCAACTAATAAAATCATGATCAATATTATATGTCGTTTAGCTTTGAACAAAACAGACATAGGTACATATTCAATGTTTATAGATATTTCCTTTCTTTTTATATACATATTTTCATACCAACTTGAGGGGGGATTATGTGCAGTCTGAAATAATTTCTAGTTTGAAAAGTTTTCCAGTATGTATACATACATAAAGTATGGGGCGAGAAAACGCATCATGCAATGCCATTGCTCTTCGCTGATATTTCTGCCATAATGGCCCAGCGACTCACTAACTGATTGCCATAGTGTGTGGAAGTGAAACAGTGATGGGTCTCTGTCGCACCAACATGTGGAGCAATGGTAGCAAGTGCAGCGAAAATAGTGAAAATATAAGCTCAAAAGCTACATACATACACAGTAAAAATTGCTGCACACTTGTAATTTCAATCAGACGTCGCCACATTGGAGATATATTTGCTGCTTTGAGTGTGTTGAACACTGTTGAACAAGTATAGGAGAATTATGGGGGTTTGCTGGAAATACTCCAAGAAGGGGGCACTTTTGCGCTTGCCATCGATGCGAGGCCGAATGGGTGGGGTGGTTGTTTAAAAAAAAAATAGCGTGAAACTAAAGAAGACAGGCTTTAGTATACACGTATATGTATAATGTATAGTACAGACTTAACATCCATAAAAACAGAGAAAACAACTCTGAGATACAAAACTCTTTTCCCTCTATTTGCTTCATTTTTGTCATTATTCCTTTTACTGCTGTACTATATACTTTTTCCCCTTTTGAATTGTCTTTCCCTATATATAAGGGAATTAGTGGTGCAATGGGTTCTTTTTTTTTTAGTATTTTATGTGCACGTACATTGAAACGGAAAGATCACTAACATGATTTCAAGTAGGGTAGGTCTTCTTCATACACGCAGTCCACCAAGGGAATTATTTTCAATTAATTTATTGCATTACTTTTCGGACGGATGACCATGCAATGTAATGCCATCAGGGACATTTTGTTTTTAGCCCTAAGTTCATATGCTAGCATTCTTTGCTAGTTAAGAGATTTAAACTTATACAAAAGTAAAGGAGAAGGGTTCAAGAAAGTTTATGTTATTTATTTAGATGGTTATCAGGTTCTTAAAAACTTTAATCGTAAAAATATTTTAGAATATCCGGAAAATCTATATCATACATAAAAATATATATTTTCAGAAATGTCCCTCTTAAACACAAGTTGCCTGGTAGAAAGAACTCAAAAAATATAAGAAATTCATACATAAATATTTAATAATAAAATATATTAAGCTTCATTATCAAGAGAGGAAAATTATTCAGCGGAGTCAATAAAAATCAATTTTGACTATTCTATGATACAATAATGATTAAATTTTGTGATGTTCTCTCACCTTTTATGTAAGAATGTATTTTTTGCGCTGGAAGAACCATAAATTTTAGTTAAATCTATTAAATATTTCTTTAGCTGTCATAAGAACAAAATGGACAAGAAGAAAATGTAGAAATTTCAAAGAATATGCCGCCATAATATACCTACTATTATAGTTATTTTGTGAAAAGAGAAACAAAGTGAGAGATATTGAGCAAAGTGTTTTAGAAAAAATTTTGGCATTAAGCGTGGAAAAGTAAAAAGTAAATAATGTGCAAAATTTTGTCTTATATCACCGTTGGTGATGTATGACGACTTCCCAGGGTCGTTAAGTAGTCCACTGCGTAGGAGTATGATATTTAGATTATGAGACGTGAATATTTTCCTCGTGTTGGAGAGAAAAATAGCTCATAAAATCAATATTATGGAATTAATAATCTTATAGGACTCTTCCTGTATATCCGTTCATCCCCCACAGCCCATGTTATGTCTGCCTGTATCTGCCAGGGACAAAAAGGATAATAAAATAGAGGCTTTCCCCAACATTTAATGTACACCTACATACTTATATAGGCGTGTAGTAGATACATACATGACGTTGGGTATTTCAATGGTAAACGACGCAAGGAATGAGTGATGGGACGAAAAGAGAAGGGAAGAGACATAAAATCGTATATTGAAAATCCTATATACTATACACATACACTTGACAGGTCATTGAACGAACTCTCTTTTGTTATGCGTTTTTCATTACTTGGTTCTTTTTTTCTCATTTTCCTCCTTGAAAATTCCGCTTCATGTTTCTTCAAGGACACTGACAAATTTTACCATATTATATACGAAAGGAAGTTGAGCATTTCACCATACATAGCTTTGCCACCTTTTTCTCTGCTGTTTGCATCTCCTTCATATTTCACGGTGACGTGGTCGGAGCTTGTATGTGAAAATGATGTGAAGGTAGTGCAAATATTTGCTAATATGTCTGCATGATGATTTTATGCACTGGAAACTTTATATTGTTTAATTTTGATATGTATACATACACAGCTTATATATGTATGTACATATGTTAAAGAAATGAATAATTAATACCAGACTAAATGGCAATTGATCGCTTTGTTGCAAGCAGTAGAACAGCAAAAAAAATTTCTTTGCGCCTCCTTAGGTCTTACAACTTTCACATTTCATGAGATGTAGAAAGATGATGATATTCGTAGGGAAGATTAAAAAAAAAAGCATGATGGAGATCGGCCATTTAGTTAGGAATTTTCCATCTGATCAAGTTTTATTTGGTTACATTGAAATTAACACGGGTACCTACATTATAAGTGTTGTATCTTATTTGCACTTGGGTGTAAAAATGTTCACAATTAACATACAAGATATCAAGTGAATAACTGGACAAAGTTTAAATTGTTTAAAAAAAAGATTTTTTGTCCACTTTAAAGGTTTAATACATAGTAACAACATGTGCATTTTTTTTTTAAATATAGTAATGAATGTAAAATAAAGCGACCACAAAACTAAATGAATGAGAGAGGGTGAACGGGGCAATGAATTGGGGACTGCCTCAATGTTAAATTTGTTTGCCGACTTGTACATCGGCGTTATTATCGCACAAATATATGCAGTAATACTATATTGCTCTTTGTGGTGAGTGTGAAAAATGTTGCACAACATTTTCTCGTGCTTCGTGTTGAAATGGGCAATGAAAGGGGTAATATACTGATCAAAAAATTCCCTCCATTGTACACCTTCTGTTGCAGTTTTCCAAATATTCGTATTTTTTCGTTTATATGTACTTAAAACTCTTAAAAGAAGTTTTTTAAAAATAATTTTTGGTCCTTATAATGTAAAACTTTATTAAAAATATTAGGTACCATTAAAATACTTCAACCCCTGATATCTTCTTATAAAGCTGCGAAAATTTTGTTTGTCTGTGGCACATGAACTCCTCCGAAATGGCTGGGCCGATCATGATGAAATTTGGTATGGGGGTAGAGGCGATCAATATGAGTTGCAAAGGCTATATGGGATTCCGCCTCAACCCCCCTTTATAACGCCCCCACAGAAAAATTGATTTTTTTCCATTTTCCACCTTTTGAAGGGTCAGATAATGGGATTTTTCGGAGTCCGGATTATTCATCCCCCTACTAATATACGCCCCCCTTTTATAACTTCAAATGGGGTTTGCTCACACGTGATTGGGGGCTCGGGTTGACTAGTATTTATAATATTTACGAAAGTATTTGTATTTTAATTCTTGTTTTATTTGCACTTTGTAATGTAGCAACAACTTATTGAAATACTAATTTTGTATTAAGTCTTCAAAAATTCAGTTTCAGTTCGTAAAAGATTTTTTCTTGTTTTTTTAGTTTGTTTAGGTTTAGATCTTAACAGCTATTTTACTATATGTATGTATGTCTCTCTATATCCTGACTAATTGTGAAACACATTTTCCTCTATACATAATTAGTATTTACAATGATTAGTGTGTTAGAACTAGAATGTGTAAGAATGAAGGTCGAAAACCGTGCCCTTCCACACTATAGAAACTACAACCCGATTGAAATCCGCACAACATACAATAAGAATTGAAAGAAATTTTCATTTTATGCACTTCAAAACATTTTTAAAATTGATACATTTCTTTTGAAACGAAGTGCTTTCAAATGTTTCTTATATTAATTGATAATAAGCATCAGCTGTCGTAATACAAAAAGTTCCACAACATAATATATCACTTTTTTTTATTCATTCATTCAACACTATCAACATGATCTATGTGCGGATATAAGGTGGTGAGAAATGTGTTAAGATTAAAGAATCTAAATTATATTAAATGTCCTTTAGCTTTCTCATGATAAATAAGATTAACACAGTGACGGTGTTTAATGGCAGTAAACTATATATAGGGGAGAGCGGGGCTAATAAAGTCACTTAAGGGTTTGAAAAAGGCTTAAAATATCATATTTCCTATCTAGATAGAACAAAATGATCTTAGAAAGAGTTGTAGGGCAAGAAATATCCTAAAGAATTGGACTATACATTTCGCTTTATCTGTTTGGGAAATATGATATTTTGAGCTTTTTCTAAACCCTTAAGTGATTTTTTTAACCCCGCTCTCCCCTATATATACATATATGTATGTATATAACATACTGAAGAATATTTCTTCATGTATTTGTAGGTACATATGTATGTATATAAGCCATACACTTTAATTTAAGTAAGTATATAGAGTAATACAACCAACAATAAATTGAATTGCACGTCAAGTGCATTGCGTGCCACAGTCGACACATAAAATACATTTGGAATAGTATAATATAAAAAACTACCTACAGCAAGAAAGATGTGAACATACGATCAAGATGAATAGCAGAATGAGAAGCAAGACAATTTTGTTTTCTCATGTGTCAAATGCTTGTACTTGTGGCACTGTTGTATATTATTGCATCTGGTCGTATTTAAATGTCATATAGCACATGCATTGGTCGATAGGGAAATCAACAAATAAGGGTGCGATAACCTCTGGCAATGGTTAATTTCACGCTCAACTTTCCTATTGGATCGCATTGAAATTCAACCTACACCAATTACTAAATAAAATATATACACATTCTTAGGTGTTGGTGTTTACAGAGAGTGAGAAAAATAATCTCGCAGTAAAAAGGATGTTTTGTGCTATAAAGTGTTTACAGTGCATCATTTGCTAATATATCTGAAAATTGTGTAGAATGTGTGAAAGCTACCTATACATAATGCACTGTAGCGTACGAAACTATGTTTGGAAGAGATATTATAAATAGCACAATGAAAATAAAGCTTATTTTTTGATAATTTGAAAATATGTATAGAGAAAACTGCGGACATAGACATCTGGCGTGAGAATATTGAGGGTGGGTTGAATTTATCCAACACAGAAGTTTTCAAAGTATAAATATTTACTTTAGGTAATTTTAGGCCCAAAGACTGGCTTTGTTTTTTATACATACTCTCTTTTCTGGAGATACCCGCTGAAATGCATCTTATTTTGTAGTAGTAGTGAGCTTTTAAGAATTATCATCATCGTAGTATGTACAGGGTGGCCAGGAAATTAGGGCATGATTTTAACCGCGAATAACTTTTGATTGGATTGAGATTTCCGGAAACTTCTGCCGCCAAAAGATGCGTAAACTCAAAAAGTTTTATTTGCTTTTTATTTCAAGTCGATATCTTAAAAATTGGAGCCGCTAGAGCAAAAAATGTAAAAGTTAACATTTGTATGGAAAACGATGAAATATTCTGGATTTCATGTCTGTTGATTTTCTCAAAATCCATTAAAAAGTTCCAAAGATCATTAAACAATTGAATATTTGACTAAATTTGAATTAAAGAAGCCTTTCCTGACCTTATGCGACTAAATATTCAAACATTTTAAGAATATTTTTGAGTTAAAGCAGATATTGCCATCATGGGCAATTCAGCGTTAATTTGACATGAAAAGCAGTATATTTTTCATCAACAAAACGCTTCTCTTCACGTTTTTTGCTCTAGCGGCTCCAATTTTTAAGATATCGACTTGAAATAAAAAGCAAATAAAACTTTTTGAGTTTAAGCACCTTTTGGTGGCAGAAGTTTTCAGATATCTCAATCCAAGCAAAAGTTATTCGCGGTTAAAATCATGCCCTAATTTCCTGGCCACCCTGTACAAGTACATGATATATTTTAGATTAGATTAGATTTTTTTTCTTCAAACTATATGAATGAGTATAGATACTTTCTGTTGTTGTAAAAGTTCAGTATATTCTGGGTATATGGATCTGGAAGGAATCCAACAGCCGTACAAATTTAAAGTGATGAAGAAGAAGAAAAGTAAAGTAAATATTAGATTTTTTAACGGATTTTACCTTAGCTAGTCGGTTTATGATATTCCTCCCATGCAGCACATATTAAGAATGCTTTCCATGTCACACTGTTCAGTCTTTATCACGATAAATATGGTTTATGAATTGTTGCATGCAATCTATTGCAAACATTTACTGCTGTGTGTCGTGGAAAATTGAAAATACTTCTGGGATGGTTTTCTATTTCGATGAACGCCCTTGAGAATGAAATACATAATTTTTCTATATTATCTCGATCAACTTTTTCACTATCCCTATTACATTTGCTATATCAAATTTTCTTGAAATGATGTATTTGAGATTGCAGAGAAGTTATGCATTCCAAGGATCATTCCTAGAAGGAAACTATGTGTTGTTTCAATTGTACGAGAAAAGGGTTAATTTTATAAAAATGTCATTTGTCAGATAAGTTGTTGTTTATGTGAAGCAAAAGAGGTAAGCGGGTTTCACTGAAAGAAAAGATCACCCGTCTGTGAATTAAATGCAGTATGAAATTAAGAGTAATCTATTTCGCATGAATGCAGTATCAAGGTTAATAGAATTGTATGCAACTGTTTGAAATGTAGATTATTAACCCTGCAATGTAGTGTATAGTCTACCTACAGGGTTTATTTATAGTCATTTTCCCGTTTTTGTTTATACATAAAATTATATTTTCATATTAATTTATTTGAAAAAAAAAAATTGGAAAAAAAGAAACCTGAACCTATTACCTATCTATTAATTTTACTCATAGAAAATATATTAAATACTACTAATTTATTTCATTTTTAAATTTAACCTACAATACAATATAATTACCATGAATATATGTATTGTACATATTTTGAATGTATAATATATACGGCGCTGATTGCATCTGAATAGTGTTTATAAAACAATGTTTGAAGAATCGGTCGTCATCCTTTACAGTATTTTTGAATTCAATTTATTGGCAGACATCCAGGAAATAGTCGTCATGGCTTTCTTTTCAAATGTTCAGTGACTTTTCGCTTAATGAATATCTGTAGATATTTTCATATGAAATGCCTAAGAAAAATTGTTAATATTTAACTTTTGTAAAATATTAAACTGTTATAATACATGTGGGATAACCAAGTTGTGGTTAATTAATTATGAGGTTAGGCGATTTCAGTATCATTTTTTTATATCTGATTTTCAGTGGACCTATCTATCATGTTTTTAGCAAAGGATATAAAAATCAAAAATTGTAAAAGATATGCTGGAAAGAAGATACTGAATGCAGTATTATTAATTTCATTGGAATGAATAAATCAATTTTTTTTAAAAGACCTTTAATAGTATTAGAATGAAATTTTAATATAATATCTCGCAGAAAGAGATAGATTCAGTGATTCAGTGATAAAAGTATCATTTGTGTGGATGATAAATGATTTTTTTGTAAAAAATCACCAACAGAAAATCCATCTGTATGACCTTGATTCAAGTCCGACAGTCACGCCATTGCACTTTAGTATCAATAAAGTGCTAGATGTAAATGTACAATTAGTTTACTGAGAGGAGATGGTACATGCATGGATCGGAATAGTGGTACCAATAAAATGGTACTACACGGAGGCAAATTTAATGGATGCAAGTGAAATGAATGTGTAGGCGGTCAGACATTTAACCATTTATCCGACTTTCTATGTATATTTTGAATCAATTTATAATGAGTACATACATATTTGATTGTGCCATGAGAGAATGTCTGTGTGAGAGAGAGCGCAGGGAGCTCTGCTTGATCGTATATCTTGTATGTGTGGGTGTGGGGGAATGTGCATTCGAGTGTTTTGTCGGCAACAAAATGAAAATTGATAAGGAGTTGCTCAATTGGGCATAGCGTCAAGGTCAGTCACTTATGATGTCGGGTACGAGATCACTGCGCGATCATGAAGTGCGCCCTAGCACATCGCCGCCCTCTCTTCCTGTGCGGATCACGCTGGCTGTATTCACATTTTAAATGATTGCATTACGTGGCATAATGGCAGTAATTATAGTTATGTAGCGATGTGAATAAGTCACATCGTGGGCCTGCCTGTGATAAATAAAAGAGTGATTGCAAGTGAGCATGAATGCACGTTGCTTTAGTATGATGGAAAAAAAAATCAAAGATCCCGTCGCGAACCGTATAATATGCAGTCATGGTCATTTAGTCGTAACTCTGGTGATCACACTGTGCTCATGGCAAAAACACTCCCACGCATGGAAGGACGCAAATGCGATACATTGGAGGATTCTTGGCAGTTTTATACATATAGGTAGAGTCAATTCGTCAATTCTGCAATACATGTCAGAATGATTGATCGATAGGCAAAATAACTCATCTTACTAAATTAATTACTTACGGTGATCACACTAAGACGCTTATTTTTCTCCATTATTGCTCTAAATCTTTGCATTGTCTTATTATTTTCTTGCGCTATCAAATCTTTTAGGATTATTTTTTTTTGAAAAAGCTATCATGATATTCCTTCGGCAGCTTTATTTAACTAGAAAAGTTTTTTTTATAATTAAAAGGAAGATGTAAAATGGAAAACCAACCGCCTTAATTTTAATGTGGAATGGCGAAAATAGGAAAATATAATTGTATGCAGAGCGTCATGTACAGTTTATGGAATCGAATACATTTATCAGAATATTGCAATTATAGTTATCACTGGGGAATGCCACATACAGTAAAAATTTGAAGGTAATTCATCGTGAAAGAATGAACTTTTTAAATGAGTCCATGCTGTGTATAAGTGAAACAGAATGAAAGACAATGACGTCAAAATGATCACGAGACTAGCCCATTTCCTATATTTTTCTTTCATTCACAACTATTCCTCATTCAGGATCGATAGTTCCTTGCTCTTTCTATTGTATTATTTTGATTTTAATAATCATCCATGGGGAAAAGAGAGGTATTAAGGCAGATTAACATCAACGTAATTTCCTAAAAAATGTCTTGGAAAACAGCAACCACATCTTTTTTAAACCCTTTAATTTCATTACTCCATTAAGTATTAATTCTATAGGGGAATCAACAGGGATGATGACACCCTCTACATCAAATAAGTAAATTAAAAAAATCACTCCATTAATTAGAACTGTTTAAAAAAAAATGACAGGAAATTATTGGTGTGGCTGTATGCGTAGCTATTATAAATGCATTCCTAAACACAACACTTCCGGTTGCCATAATCAAATCGTCGTGGTGTCTTCGTTCCCTATTACTCCTATTTATATATGCTTTGATGCACTATATGTATAAATTTTAAATACTGTATATGCACTTTTACACATACATATGTATATATACACATATATAGCAGTAGATTGATACGCCTTATGTACAATTTGTTATATCCATTTTTAAGTTAGTCTTAGGATCTGGATTTAACGGGATGAGACTTCATTTTTGGCTCCATAACCAGGACTTTCACACAATTATTATGTAAATTATGAATTGAATGTGTCGTTTTTAAATTTTGTATTGCTTGCATGTTTGCAGTGTAGGGTTCTATGCTCTGATCAGAGCTTTGACCTTCTTGATTTTCATAAAGTTAAAGTTCACCGTATGAAATAAAACATCTTTTAAAAGGGTAAAATATATAGAAGTTTGAATTTTTCTTTATTCAGAGCTAACAATATGTTTCTTCGTTGAATAGAATTTATAAATTAATTTATTCTAAAGTAAGTACATTACCTATATTACTATATCATGATTTTTTATTGCATTCCATTCTATTTCAAAGCATCGTTTCAAATGAAAGTGACAATTCCCGGTATTATGAAACTTGTTGGGTGTTGTAGAATGAAGAAAATTCTATTTTAGGCCTCGCATGTGCAATGTATTCTCTCTTTCGAATGCAATAAAAACCTAAACATCGTACTGAAGTGAAAATGGCAGAATTGTGAAATTCTTCGCTCTGTGTACTTTCTAATGTCCTTGATACTTAACTAAAAGGTCACATTGGCGAGAGCAAATAACGCTGCTGTGCAACGTTATTTCAAAGATAATGTTTAACTTATACATACAACTACCATACTATCTTGTGAAATAATCAAGCGTAGCAAATTTTGAGATAGAATTTGCAATCTCTTCTTTTCTTCAATATAGTGGCGAGTAAACTGAATTTTGGTGATTTATTAACTTGTTATCATTTAGTCAATGTGGTAGTGATTGAATATTGTTGAGATTTTTTTTTACAAGTCTAATATTTTCTCTATTACCTATTATTTTCCCTAATATGTATATTTTATATACGTATATGTGTCTAATCCATATAGACTAAAGGAATAATTGTTTGTTGAACTGGAATGTTGAAGTCAAAGTGACCGCCTTGGTTAATCTTTGATGGATAAAAATAATCCTATGGGAAGTAAGATTTGAGACTAAGGGAGGAGATAAATACGAATTGAATTGGGGTAAAATCTTGTAGGGCTTTGGTTGTATTTATGTTGTGTGCGAATGAATATTGTAAGTTAAGCGTGGATGTGCTGTATCAAAGTGCGTGGATCGATAGCAGACAGGTAGGGGTATGGGGCCAGACAGTTTTGGCGGATATTTTTGGGGGCGGCTGCTGAACTGTATGAAATTTCGTGCAGATATGTCTGGTCTCTTTCGCTCCGTTCAGCTCCACGCAGCATGGCTCAATAATTTGATGGTAGGCAGTAAAAGGAACAGAGATGGATGTTTTGAGAGAGTAGATGAAATGGGGGAGAAAGAGTGCTTACAAGGGATGTGCGTGGTAGAAAATCACATTAGGGAGGGTGCTGAATGGAGCCAACCAAGGAGAGTCCCAGATGACGTGGAGGTTACTGCTGGTGGTGAAATATAGCTGTGGGAATAAATGAAAAGGGTTAGGCCTAGGCGAACGCACATCGGATTTTGCCCTTTCGCTATATTTACCGAAATGGGTGGGGTTTAATACATAGATTTATCGTTTAGGACATACACTGATATAATACACCATGTATACAGTATATCCATCAGCTAATATTTTCTCAACACTGTTTTCCTTACGGCTTTTACCCTTTTTGCCACATTAGGAATCTTCTTGTTCTCGTATATGTTTGGTATTATATCTATAATATTTTATATTTCTTAAATTGAATGAAATGTTATGTCAATATATTTTTTGTGTGTTTTCGTTGTGGAGATTTGGGAAAGGTCGAACAATGACATCTACCCGAAAAGTGGGCAAGATCACTTTCAAATGTGCAAATATTGGCCCAAAGCAAAATTTCCCTGTATGAGGAGACGAAAGCTCCAATGCCATAGTGTGGTGACCTGTGACCCCGGCCCAGTGTTATTCGCCGGCCTTTACCTCATTCCTAGTCAGTGTTAATGATGGCGGACCGGGAGAGCGGCTACTGCGAGCACTCGGGAAAGACACTGAAGAATATTTCGATGTCGCCAGATTCTTGCGCAGCAGCACCAGCAGCTGCATTGACCTACTTTTCTCACCAGACTTCCATACTTTTACCATACTCTACACACACAACTCACGCTCAACCTGAATGTGTGGGCAAGCTTTCCGTAGCAGAACATTTCACTTTACTTTCAGTCTCCATTTCACTTCTCACACCCATTGTGATGCTTCTTCGAGTTCGGTAATATGTATATACATATGTACGTGTATACAATTTTCATGAAGCTAAGATAGCGAGGGGTGGGTGTGCAGATAGAAGAGTTCACTATTGGCGTCGTCAACACAGCGCCACCTCTAACGACGCCAACGAAACAAATTCGGGCTAATAGATGTTACTAATGAAGGTCGCGAGTTGGTGGAGGTATCACGATGCAGAACCTCATTTTGCATGGTGCTCTCAAAAACAGAAACGAAATTGTTTCAAGATAGAGAGACCCGATATGGTTTATCTCCTTCAATGGGGATCATGGTTATGGTGGCATACTTTTTTTTCGAGAACAAACACTCTCCACACATTCATCTAGGACTTTGATAAAATGGTGAGATACGATGGTTGGTGAGGTAGTCTCTGCTGAGGAAAAATCTTGTCATTGCAATATAGCGCCATTTTTTGCATCTGGGATGAACTTTTCAATTTCTCTCTCAAACGAGACGCATGTGCCGCTGCTCTTTTATGACGGTGCTTGCAAGTTCGATCCATATTTGCCGTTGTGGTGGTGAGAGCGGCACAAACTCTAGTGAATGACATTGCCAGGGTGCATTTTCTTACGTCACACTGTTTTTTTTTTCATATAGGTTTAATAACTTTTTTTTATCTTTTTTGTTACAGAACTGAATTAAAAGTGGATGAATCGACACGAGCAGCATGTGTTCGGAAAATTTGGAAACTTCAGCAAATCCCTATTTGAAATTAGGTGATTCCATTTCTAGTGGAGAAGGCAAATTGGTACAGAGTGTTGCTAATTAACACAAAAAAGTAGGGGGATAGTAATTAAAAAAAAAAACGGAGGAAAATTAAACTTTAAATTTGCACAGCAAACGTGTGAAATACGTTGGCTAAATTGAAAAAGAAACATTTTGATTATTACATCCCAGTCCCATACTACCTCCAGGAGGTTACAAATAGGATGTATCGTGTAAATTTAGTCAACCAAGTACCACCTCAACCTTCAGGAGCATCTCAGCAGCAGCTCGTTGGGGTGCTGAATCAAATGGATGCGGGAGGGGGTGGAAGCAATGGTGTTATGTTGGGTTTGACGGGGAATAGTGGTAGCACTTCAGCAACCAACATAGGTAGTGAGGATGCAATAATGACTGCTGTTAAAGTAGAGCCAATACAACATGAAACTGCCTCCACAAGTTCAACAACCAACGGTCACGTGGTCTACACAACGAAACGACCCCGTATGGAAGGGTAAGCTCATATCTATTTTTAAACACCCCTGTCGTTATAGTATCGACATTTTTCTTTCTCTCTCTCTTCTACAGAGACGATTGGTTATCTTCACCTAGTCCGGGTAGTGTACCCAGTTCAGCACCACCCCTTAGTCCATCCCCAGGTTCACAGAGTCATAACTATAACAATATTTCCAACGGGTATCCCTCGCCAATGTCGACGGGCAGCTACGATCCCTACAGTCCAAATGGCAAAATAGGTAAGAGCTAATCTACTGTTTCGCCTACTTCTTTGATATTAGAAAATTAAAAATTCAATTTGTTGTATTTAAAAGTCAAACTCCACCACAAAACTTTACTAGCATTTATAAAAGTTATAATTGAAAATATTTTTGAAAGCCATTTTCTAATATGTACGTAAATACATATAACAAAGTTCTTTTTGGGGTACTTGATGATATCTTGAGCTTTTCTTTAAAAAAAAAATATTTTATATTTTTCCTTGATAACAGAAAAATAAATTAAAATTATTACATCGATTTTAAGAGCAAAAAAAAATCGAACATTTTATACATTTCCTGCAACAAATACACTCATGAGAATACCGTGTAATGACAACTTTACCAGTTTTCTACCATTATATTATAATGAAAATAAAGGAAATATTACGCGAAAGTTAATAATTGTAAAGAACCTGAAAATTTCCACACCCAATGGAAAACTTTGTATAATCTTAATAAAAGCTTTTGTACGTAGTGTTTCTAGCATGGGCACACTCGTGCTGTTATAAACAAAACAGCGAAACACTAGCGTCTCGGCTAAATGTTGTAAGACATAAAGCTCATCTGTCAACCGTATCACTCATCCCGCTATAGTTAATTGCATTTTTTCAAAATTATTTTGAACGTCAGGATTTAAAAAAAATAGTATATTTTTGACAATAAAAATGCAAGTGCGCAAATGGCAATATCTACATTTAATTATAAAATTTCCGTTAAAAATCAGCAACATGAAAGAAAATAAACTTTTATTATTTTATTTTATACTAGTCAAACCGAGCCCCCAATCACGTGTGAGCAAACTCCATTTTAAGCTATAAAAGGGGGGAGTATATAAGTAGCGGGGATGAATAATCCGGACTCCAAAAAATCCCATTATCTGACCCTTCAAAAGGTGGAAAATGGAAAAAAATCAATTTTTCTGTGGGGGCGCTATAAAGGGGGGTTGGGGCGGAATCCCATATAGCCTTTGCAACTCATATTGATCGCCTCTACCCCCATACCAAATTTCATCAAGATCGGCCCAGCCGTTTCAGAGGAGTTCATGTGCCACAGACAAACATTTCAGCTTTATATATTAAAAAAATAAAATGATCAATTAGATTTGAAAATATGGTTCAGAGAACTGAATGTTGTTGTATTCTGTTTAGGTTTTGGACTAAATTTATGAGAATGGACATAACATAATCAGTATAAATTATTGAATACAAGAAGAATTACTTGGGACAAGGAAGCCTTTGTATGGGGGATAAATGTATACCTATTATTAAGAACCTGTTCTTCATCCTAGTATGTAGTAGTTATTGTTTTATAGCGTCCATGTTTTATGTATATTGTAATTTAAGCTGTAAAATTCTTTATTATCATACACGTTCTTCACAAACTAGAAAACTTAATGTAAAATGTTTTGTACATTCAATTTAAAGTTTAATATAATAAAAAAATCTCAAGGAAGTTCTATGACTTTGTAAGGTGTAAAATATACATACATACATATATATACCTTTAAAAGAAGTAAAACTAAGGATCTTTTTAGTTCGCCAATAATCTAGAATATAAGAATTCAATACAGTCAGTATGTTTAGATATCTCATGAGGAAATCATAAAATGTATTGTTAAATAAATTTCACTCCCATCTCCCATCACACACAATTCATATATCGTCTTTGCTTGAAGCAAAATAATATTCACATACAGAACATCTGGCCATCATCAGATGGTTAATATGAACTTGACCTTATACGCTTCCAGTGTGTGAATATTTTCATTCAATTTTATCCTAAAAAAATAACACTGCAGTGGTGAGTAGTATCTAGTTGAGTAAAAAACATAACAATAATTAAAGAAAAAACGAATTTATGGTAGAAAAGGGCAGAAAGAGGGTCCTTCCGGTGGTGCATAATTGCTCATAAACACAAAAATGTTTTTTTTTTTTTTTTGCCACCCTCCCACCCGAATTAGAAAGTCTGTAGTCAAAGGGGACTACTAGACTGCAGTCTTAAGGCACACCGGTAGCCTCATAGGGAGATTCTGTTCCGTTTCAGGAAATCTGCGATTCCCATCAGCGGTCCCAATCTCCTTTGTTCAATGGCTAGTGCCACGATGTCCCTAGAACAAGGACTATCACAGACTTCACTACACGCAATAACAAGCACCTCTCTCCCACTAACATACTTAGGACAGATAAACAGCACATGATTAACATCTTTATATATGTAAATTACAAACATCACATAACATACTCTCCACTATACTAAACCTGGCCAAATGGGCATTAATCCTGAAATGGTTGCTTATGATCCTGTTGATAAAGTATATTTTTTCTTTACCAACATTCTCCAACCCTAGAAACCATGGATTTCTCCTGCATTCCGGTAAAATTGAAAAGGCAAGACACAAAAATGTGTATCTAGTTATTATTGTTTGATTACCTTTTATTGATTTTTTTAATAAGCGAGGAAACGTAACATTTTTATGGCTATAACTTGAAGAAACGTAAAAATCTTTGATATGGATATTGAATTTCCTTTTGATAAATGATAAATGACTCTTTAGGATTTAAAGAAATTTACAGAATAAATTAAATAACAGTGCGACTGTACGATAAAAACTCTTTTGGCTATTATTACAAATACTTAGTTGACGGTTACAGAAATTTAGTTGGTATACCACGTACATGGATTTTTATTTTTCTAATTAAGAAATATAGAGCATGTTGCAATTTACAAATTATCTCACCTTAAGAAGATGTAATCAAAGGAGATAAATTTATTATTCAAAATTAAAAAGTGACAAAGTTTTGAAAATATGAGCTAAACATGAGGTGTCCCTGTACTAGATTTTATTCTACAGAAATGCGTATAATAATTTGCATATGAAAACATCCTTTGCCATGTTGTCTTCACAGTCTAATAATCACAAGTTTGTGCTCTTTGCGCATGCTAAAATTGCTGTCGGCTCGTATAAAAATGTTGACTTGTCATCATCTTCAGGCTTTTTTCTTGAAATTGATGTACGTTTAATCGATGTATGTTTTATTTTTCAAATATTGTATAGATAAATATTGTTACAAAGCCCAAAAATATTTCAGTATCCTTAAACGGAAAATATACCTACATCATATGTATAAAATTGGTATTGAAACCAATAGAGATAGAGATAGACTAAGAGAGATTAATATATGAGTGTGCGGAAGAAGCTGCATGTACTAAGGAATCTCGCCCAAGATGGTTATTTGAAGGAAAGAAAAAAGGGAAATAAACCAAGCGGAATGACAGAGACCGTCACACACATGGAGTCAAGATGAATTAATGCCTTGTGCTGACTGTTGATCGCGGAAATGTCAAGTCGATTATATAATTTTCGGTTTCGGTTTCTGACTTTCAAAGCTACACACGAGAACACACAACACGTAATTCTATTGAGAATATCCAAAAGAACAAGATGCAAAATGATGTGCAGTACAATACGAAAATAAGAGCATTAATTTAAAATTAAAATATTGTGTGTAGTTTTTTTTTTCAAATACTTGCATAATTACAAAAAATACAAATAAAAAAAATAGTTTTCCTTCAAAATAAGTTTTTAGAAAATATGAATTAGCTTATATTTTGATCTAGTACTCAAATAATTTTGAAAACTCGAGATATTTTAAGAGCGTTTTGAGTTATACAGTCATACCCAACCTAATCATCTCTCGGTTAAACTCCTCTTACGCATTTAAACTACTGGGTGAATAGATTTTAACAGAACGATCCAACTAACTGTTAATTCCTTGTCCTTGTATGTAGCATAAATTCATGCTTAAGTTTCGTTTTCAGAAACATTTTGGTCCACGTTCTTAATTCGATGGCGTTTTGGGTATAGAAAAAGTCATATCACCTCATGCCGTAGTTAGAAAGATTATAATAGCGTTTTTTATTGATTTTATTTTTTTCTAAAAATATTTTTCAATAAAATCTAAGTTTAATGTTTAATTTGTGTGTATTTATTTATAATTTTATGTTTTAAAACGTAAATAAAACATTAAATTGTATATGTTTACATAGTGGTGTACGAATCAATTAGCTGGTATACCCCAATCGTGGCTTATCAAGTATTTTTTGTATGAAAAGATGCATAAAAGGCAAAAACTCCTTCTGAAAGACACAATTCCTAAAAAAAGCACATGTGCAGATGTATATTCTTTTTTATCGTATTATTTTTCTATCCAATTCCTTTACATTTTTTTCTGTATTCACACAAGCACATGTGCTATTAAACGTTTTGTTCGCGGATCGTGTTCTCAACAAAATACTCTGTCCTTGATATTGAAGCAGAACGAATTCTAAAGCAACGGTCATCAATAGCATGGCTTCTTTTATCATCTTCGGGAATGTTCGGTATTTTTTTATGTATGCTTTTTTTGCATGCTGTTCTCAAGGCGAAAAGTTCCTGCACTACTTATTATTCCGTGCTTAGTGAACTAGAAAAGGCAATAGGTGGCCCTTTGTAGTGAAATCTACTCTAAACAAGAATATTTAATATAGAACATAACAAAAGCTGTTTTTCACTGCTGCACTTTTTATTTTTTTTTAGAAGAGAATGAAGAGGAAAAGAACGTTTCAATGATTGTTCTGCATTTTTTCTCTCAACATCTTACCTGCATAATTTCATGTCGTTATTTTCTTCATCCTTCATGCAGAATTTCTTGTCAGTAAATTGTGCAACTAAAGCATATCTACCTACAATGATATTTTCTTTAAATATAAAATATACATTCATATATGTACTCTTCATATGTATGTATATATATTTATGCATGTATGTATGTATGTTTAAAAATGTCCCATTTATATAAGGAGATTTCTTTTCATTAAAATAATAATTGTATTAATTATATTTTTTTGAGTTTAATACTAAGATTTATATTATCTTAGACTTCAGTTAAACATGAGAAAAATTTTTCATTTAATGTAAAAATGAAAAAAAAAAAGAAAAATTGCTCCCATTATCTTTACTTCTTCCTTTCTCGTATAAAAAAATTGTGGAAAAGAGATTCGTAGATTACAGTCAGCGCGCAGTGTGTACTTCGCCTATACCATGGAAGAGTATGGGACCGCCTATGTGATTCCTTTGCGGTTAACATACTTTTACATGAGACAGGCGATTTGCATTTTACGGCTATGGAATAAATGAAAGGTTAATACCACAATATAACCATGTAAAGAGGATAAGAAAAATCCCATGAAATCGTGGGACAGAGGCGAATTATTATCTGTTGTGTATTTTCTAGAAATAATTTATCCTTCAAACTAATGAAAATTAATATATTTTGAAAGTATTTTCCCTGTGAATCCGTTTACAGGATTAATGAAATTAATTTAATACCAACCCAGAGGGTTCCTTCATCCCTTATTGGGGGTGTTTCTGTAATTAAATAATCTTGAAGGAAAATCAATCTCTTCTATAGTTAAGCAGAGAAACATGCAAGTAATACCTATATATAGCTGTATCTATTACAATTTAATTATCTTCAAGATTTGCTTTTTCTTATCAGTCAATCAATAAAATTTTTTATATCACATGACAAAGGATCTGCTGACAATTGCAAAGTTCATTTATGTATTTTATTTAAAATATAAAACATACTTACATATTTGAGTGAAAATATCGCAATACCAATTTAATCTGATATGTTTAATTATAAATTATGAATGGATTAGCCAGATTTAAGTATTTATTCATCCAGTTCATTCAGTACGAAATTCTTGTACATACTATGTATGTATATAATTATGTATAATGTTTGTTAATAATGTTTAATGTTTTCCATAAATCCTTCACGGAAAGACTCAAATAATTTGAATCACAAAATATGTCCGAAGCTAAGGGATATTTTCTTGAAATGCTTTAGACCTAAGATTCCTCCAAATGTGAATTAATATGGGAGAAAACGGAGATGTGTAATGTAATTGCTATAGGTTTAAAATTTTCATTTGACAGATTATTTATGGCTGAATATTTGCGACTAAAGATTCATTTAAGATTTCACTTTTCTCTTCTAGTATTATATTTTATTTTAATTTTATACATAATATACTAATTGCTGCTCATTGTTGAAAATTAAGTGTAGTATATTAGCTGATTAACCTGGTACCAAGGATATTTTACTTAACTTAAGTGGCATATAATCGATGATTAGTTAGGTACCCTAGCAAAAACCACATTTTTCGACACATTATGGTTCTGTTTGATTTTAAAAATATGCTTAGAGTTTACACAAAAAGCTTTGATTTGAAATTCACGTCAATGAAACTTTTCCAATTGGCATTTTGGAAGAATTCTAACGTATACCCTCGAATATGGAATTCAAATCAAAACATCTTGGAGTTCACGATATGAAGTGTACGCAGGTGTTGTTTGTGGTTGATTTTATAGAAAGGCGTGTGAAGAATCACGAAGGAATGCTAAAAATAGTATAAAACACAACACACGAAAACACACAGTCTGCGCTTGGGTAAAGTGGTCGAAAGTCTCGAAAGTACTTTCGAATGCGAAATGATGAGGGAAAAATTTGGCGTGTGCGACGCGAATTCTTAAATGGCAAGTTGCGTTTTTTTTACCATCCGTATACACTTTTATCAGCAGACTCAACAATTGTGAAATTGTGCTGAAGAATTTTGTTTTCAATATAAACTTGAACTTGAAAATACATAATGTCTCGCGAAGTACTCGAATATATTGAGAAAAACGATGAAAAAGAATTTTTGCTTATATATCTTGTTTGGCTATGCCACCCACCACGAAAACAAAATACAAAAATCTGTACAAAACAAGTATTGAATTGTGATTAAAATGTATCATATTTCTTTCATATAGCTAATAAATTAGCATAATTGTGACTGAAGATCTTTTTGTTACATTTAAGCTAACATTTAAGGGACTACGTATTTTTTTTCTAAGTATAAGTATTATACATATGGACGAGTCATCACTGTCTTCACCAATATGGGAGTGACCAAGAAGACAAAAAATGTTATACGCAGACCAACCATTTTGTAGCAATTTCAAGGTCAGCAGCTGTTGGAATATACTTAAAGAGAACGATCATCCACGTATGCTTCAGAATGTTGTGGAAGCACACACCTTCCAGAAAGAATATTCTAATGTGGTATTGCAAAACGTTGCGTGAAGGACAGAAACGATCAAGTTTACTTCATCAATAGGTCTTATATATTTGATACATGTCTATTTAAGAGAAGCAATAGAAAAATACAGAATTTATAAAAAAAAATAAACAATTTTATTAATATGACTTAAATAATATGAGATCGTTCGCTTTAATTTTTGGGGAATAAAATATGGGGCCTTCACAAATTCCTTACATTTAATAATCATTACGTTCCGGAGAAGTATGTATCTCTTCTTCCTCAGGTTCATATTAAAATTATGTATTATTTTGAGCTTAACATTCATTTTAATTAAAAATTAAATTTTTTAAGACAAAAATTTAAATTATTATATATACATATATAAGTATGTAATCTATATAATAAAGAAAGGTCTCTCTAAAATTTCGTTCCTGTTCATCTATGCATTTCTACACCGTTGGTCCGATCGTGTTGAAATTTGGTACAGAGACTACTGATACCAGGCGGTTTTTACCAACGACATTCATTTTCCCCCCAGAGCTCCCCTTCTCATAGCCCCCATATAGAATTCATGATTTTTTGACTACTTTTTGAATTCGGCGCCATAAATGGTGTGTGAAATTCACTTTTTCCCTTTACAATATCTGTTGGAGATTTTTTGAGTGGCCCATCTATATAATAAAGAAAGGTCTCTCTAAAATATGGTGTCTGTTCAGCTATGCATTTCTACACCGTTGGTCCGATCGTGATGATATTTGGTACAGAGACTACTGATACCAGGCGGTTTTTACCAACGAATACATTTTCTATTGGACTTTTTTCATCTCAATTATTTTCTCTATATAAAATTTGCGCGAAGCGCAACAAATCCCCGCGAAGCGGGGCGAGGTAAATTGGAGCGAAGCGACAATTTACCTCGTCAATTTCTATATTCTTGTTACAATAAACATAGTCTATCACTTGAAAACCGATCCACATCTTTAATTGTTTTTTAAATATCAATGAAAATTATCATGACGATTCTTAGAACAAAACCTAAATTAGAGAGTTTTATTTTAAATTTAAGACTTCAACTCGCTCAGTTATACATATAAAAAGTTATAGTTATATATAAAAAAAAAGTAACTAAAAAAAGTTGTCGAGTATTCAGCGCAACGGAACAGCTGTCCGAGAAGCAAACAATTGTTTTATGCTGCAATGACAGTGGAGGAAAAATTAGCCATAAACTTGACTCTAATAGTGTAATTTCGCAATGTATATTTCTGCACCACGACGACTAATTGTGTTGCATTCGCTGCACTTTGCAGCGTGACATGGATCTGAGAGAATTATGCAATGCATGATAATGAATGTGTATATAGTTAAATTCTTTCGTCTCTCTCTATTTCTCTCTTTTTCTCGGTTTCACTCTCGTAGCGATGACTATATGAATGGGTGTATGAAAAACTCTGATGAAGGTGCACAAAAGAACCGCTCTTAAATATTACCCATTGACATGTAATAATCTACCAATGCACTTATTATGGAATATGACTAGAGGAAATATTCGCACGTCGCTCTAGGTGTGTTTATAGAAACGATTACAATGCCATGACAAATGTAATATGATGCAAAAATAGTAGAACGTCTATAGTGGATGTATTAACTTTATGCAGAAATACGATTTTATTTACATGTACATATATTTTTATTTTATTTGTACAGGGGTTGACATTATCCCTGATGATTCCCCTTTACAATATGTATATGAAACCTCAAATCCGTGCATCACATAGTTTAAGGTGTGATCAAACTCAATTACTGTTTAACCTGAATTTTATTCGACTTTTTCAATAACAATGATTTAAAAACATCCTAGAAAAGTTAATTCTTAGGCCTCATTTTTGGCACATATTGAAGTTCTAGAAAATTTCTCTTGAATTTAATCCATTCTACTTTAGAAAAAAAATCTGTCCCATGACTACTTTCATAAGCTTTGATCAAAATTAAGGTTTCTTAGGTTTTAGGTTTTACCAAATCCCATGACGTTTTGGTGGTCACTTACTTATTTTATATTTGATAGTTGTTAAATTTATGCATAACATTACTGGTAATGTAAAATGGATAATCAATTCAGAACATATGAAAAATCTACAATCAAATTATAAAATGTCACGGTTTAAATACTTATAAAATAAACGTAAAGCTCAAGATTGTGTTTTTGTTCACCTCAAAATCAATACATTTTTTTCTATCTTAACGAATCGATTCAAAATCGTCCACATAAGAAAAAAAAATAAAAATATTTTCTGTCCCGAAAAAGTCTCATTGCAATCCAGTGAGTTGTTTTTAAATTGTGAGACTGACACAAAAGTAAATTAAATTACAAAACAAACAAGAAAAAAAAATTATTGTCTTTTCAAAATTATATTCTGCCATCAATTCTTAACTTTGATTGTTTTATTTAAAAAATTCTATTTCACTTTTCAGGTGAGTTCTGCTATAAATTGAAATGCAAAATTATCAGATGCAAAGGTGGATCGCCATTATGGTTTATGGTGGATAGGGAACAGGAAAAGTTCTCTTCAACCTTACACGTAGAACTTACAAGCAGGTTTGTGAAGGAAAACCAAATAGGATTTTCCAGCAATATCCACGCATTGGTTTGTTGTATTAATTATGCATAGATGTATGTATGTACCTACTAACAATATTCAAATTGAATCACAATATATTGTACCACACAAACAGTTTAGAAAAAAGAACTCTCTGTATATGAGGTTAAGAAAAAAATGTGGGTGGGTGGAATGAGAATAGATGTTATTTACTTGACATTGATGCACTTAAAAAAAAAAGACGCATTCATTTCTTAAACAAATAACACGACATTTTGCGTCGTGATTTATATTCAAGCTCCTAATTTTCTCTTAATTTGAAATTTTTTTAATGACATTATTTTCCCAATATAATTTCAGAGGTTTTGAAGAAAATAGAAGTGGTACAAGGAAAATAATCTGTGATATTGAGAAATAACTCTCTTTTGAATATTTTCTATCGGGTAAATTCATACTAATAGCAAACCCTACAGAACTGAAGATAATCTACAAGTTTTTTAGTCTTTTTTTTTTTTTTTTTTTTTTTTTGAATTTTCGAGTACCTAGCGTGTTTTTTTTTAATTTTCCTATCCACCCGATCCAGAAATAATGAATGAAAATTGTCGTTTCCGTTTAGTTCTAATTGAAATGTTATTGCACTGATTATCAAAGCATAAACTAAAGACAGAAAGAGAGAGAGAAATATGAGTCATAATACCAAAATTATGTAGTCAAAACTGAAAATTTCATGAGAATTTGTATTCAAAGTGTATGAAATTACTGGCCAATTTAATATAGAGAAGAGGATGGCAGAATTATTTTGTTACGTTACGCCACTGAAGTTTTTTGCTCGTCTTCAATTCCTCATTTTGACGAAGACAAAAAGAAAATCTCGTCTGTATGATGCGAATAACAATAAGAATGAAGTGGTTTGTTCATTCGTCGAGAGAGAATGATTATTATTTGCAGAGAAATCAGAGAGGTTAGAGAAAAAGAATAAAGAGCTAAAAGCACATGCTATACTTATCGTAACTTCAAATCTAGATGATGATTTTAATTTTTATATACATACAACACCCATCTTTATATAATATACGTAATATAAAAAAACACACTGAAAGACATTTAAAATATCATTCGAAATGCGATGAATAAAATATTCAAATGGATGGCGCTGCGCCTTGACCTCTGGATGTTTTTAGTTTGCGATAAAGTTTGCGAATTTTTTTTGCCGCCTCGGTCGCTGTCTTTATTAAAGGCATTTTGTTGTTACCACATCAGAATGTAAAAATGTGGACAAAGAAAACACGAAGAAGTACGAATTTTAAGCAAATATATTTTTTAATTTTCTAAATTCTTTTTTGGATTTTTTTTCAGCTAAATATTTCGTTAATGTTCGGTCATCGTTTTTTTTTCTTTCAAAATACTTTTCTTCATAAAACTTACTGTAAATTCTTGTAAAGAAATGTCATAAGTAATCGTAAACGGAAATTATTATTAGATTTAAAAATATATATATAATTTATATTCTTTGTGACCAACATATAACACATAAAATTGTCATCTTGCAATTTATTAAAATATCCCAAAGAAAATGAAGTTTACTTTGTATATTACACAAAGTATTACTTAAGCATATAGTTGAAAATGTTTAATGAAGAGGAAGAGCCAAAAAAAAATCTTTCCCGTCACTTCCAAAGAGCCAATTGAAATCAGTGGCATTGGATCAGTTCCTTCAACTGTGTGACATTTTTAAATGCCGGTCACTGTCACTGCCGAAGCTTGATTGACAAAATAGAAATTCGTCACACAGACACTTTTTGTATTAATGGTATGGAGGAGACCAAAATCAGATAGTGTAGAATGTGAATGAGTGAGAAGCAATGGATACATATTTAGTCATGCGCTCTTTAGAATTTTGCTAAATTTTCGACGAATTGTGACGCAAATTCTCTACATTTTCCTCCCCACACCAAAGCGTATCAACACTTGACGGAAGTCAGAATTTTTGTAGTGCCATTTACATGTTACTCAGGTACGAAAAAAAGCATAAAAAATCTTTTCTATATACATACAGTTTTTATATGTATGTTATGTGAATTAGCACTAAACCACATGATGGTTCCACTTTGATCTCCACAAAATGTGTTTGGTTTGGGATTCAGGAAATAAAATCATCCAAGTGGAGAATTTATTGAATTCAGTCGCATGAACTCTTGTTTGATTAATACATAGAAACAAATGTATGTATTTACGTAACTACATATTTTTTTGTAGTCGCGAAAAAATTTATACCACCACATAGAAATTGGCAATAACATTAATAGTAAAGAATAAACAGAATAGAATATTATGAACAAAAAATTTATGGAAAGTCAAATGACTCAATTAATGGATCCTTTTGGTTTCCCAAACTGAAAGTCTATAGTTGGACTATGAATAAGCTTTTCTTGTCCATAAACTATAAAGTCAAACAATCGGTGAATGACTTTTCCGGGGAGTTTAGTTGATATAATTTTTTGCAACTACTTTATCATCTTCGGAAAATAATTTTTCCTATGTCAAAATGTTTGTAAAATATATATTTTTTAGATTATTGGATGTCTAAAAACTTTAACGAATTTCATTGCGATCGACCCAGCCGTTTCGGAATAGTTAACTGACAAAACTTCCAAATTTATTAAAGATCACTATTTTGTTAGGTATCCTAATTCTTCAATTCCTCAAGATAATTTTCAGGTTTTTCTCGATATCCATAAATTAATATAGATTGCTTTCATTATTATAGTTTTAGTTATCTTGATGAAAACTTAATTCAAATAATAATGCAGAACTTTTGTCTGTGTCGAATGTAATAAACGTTATATACTATATGTACGCACATATATGTATATATGTATGTACATATAATGTGAATGTGTGATTACATGTGCAAAATCGTGTATGCAAATTATACTCATTTGGTTTCGATTGTTGAACGTTTGGCATTGAAAATGTTTTATGGCTTCAACCAGAGTACCGCGATGTAAGGAAGTTAATCGTTCTATTATATATTCGCGTACAATTTTTGTTAGGTACCTATGTGTAAATAAAGACGCGTTTAACCTAAAACATTTGTACGTATGTACATATGTATATATGTATGTATGTATGTATGTGAAAATAAATTATTTTATGCTTTTAAGGATGTTGAGACACTTGTTGCATAAATTTAAATGTGAAACACTTTAACGAACTTTGTGTGGTAAAATAGGCGAAATACAAAGTAACAAAAAAAATAAATTAGGAATGTAACTTAGACACTGGATTGTCTAAAGTAATGTAAAAAAAAGAAGACATCAAGGTACCTAATAAATTTCTTAAGAAATTAATATAAATGTGATAGATAAACTGTGTGAGGTACATGAGATGGAAAAATATGTATAAAAACAGGTGGTGTCTCTTGACTTTTATATTTTCTTTTCATCTGTGCTTATTTCAAAGTGAAATGCCTCGTATTCGTATTTGTGTTTTTCTTTGCTTGCTTCCATAACAGCCGTTCACAAAGTTTTAGATGAAGATTCCTTAACGCAAAATGGACACGAAAAAACAATTAAAATAATGTCAAATATTTCTGTCAAGTAGCAATACGACGAAACATCTGCCCATTTTTTGGCCGCTAAATCTCAAAGGATTAAAATGTCGTTTGAAGTCATGCGCATACAAAAAAGAAATCGACGACAAATAATGATATGCCTTTTCAACAAGGACTTACATCGTAATTTAAAAAAACAACTAGTAGGCACCTGATTAATTTTTTTTACAATTATCTGTAATAAGGGAAGTTTAAAAAAAAAGAGGAGTTGCATATTCCAACAATTACAATGCTAAGTTTAAGATGGTACAGTTGAATTTCACATCAACGAATAATCGGACTTGCCACTCTCGCGCATTATTTTTAATACGCAAGAGTAGTATATTCGATTATTTGTTGATATGGACTTCTACTATATACTAATCAATATATTCAAGTAAAATGGTACATCATTCTAGAAAATAAAAGAAATAATATGCATTAGAAAATGCTGATAAATTTTATTGTTGTGATAGCATCAGAAGTAACAGGTGGTTAAGCTGTATGTGTGTCTTTAAAGTCGTCTTCAATCCCAACATTTAATGGTTGAGGAGTCCATGGCTTTAACCTTGGCTTACCTGTTTTCTCTAGCTGTGTGCTCTCGCTTATACGTGCAAGAGATGGATGCTACACGAACTTCTTGCTATTGAACACCACAAAATGATGGAAAGAAGTATTTCTCATTCTATCTCAAGTTTTTTCTTGTAAATCTTGTGTATATGTTATGTGCTGTATTATACCACATATATGAACTACAGTATATATCTATCTACTATTATGTTTTATATACATATCTTTTTCCGTTTCTGTATGGACAAATGCTATGGTGCAGAGAAATCCCATGTTTTGCCTTAGTGGACATTCGCTTCGTCAATATATCATCTGGTGACCGTGTGGCTTTCCATGGGGGTTCTTTTATTTTTCATCTCTTACATCTTTCAGTTTTTACCTACTTCCACACTATAACACACTGTGCAATATAATACTATTCTATATTATGTACATAAATATATTCGTTATAAATGGATATTCTAAGACTGATTTTCTGATCTTGTTTCCGTGCGACTTTAAAGCAAGTACTCACGATATTGATCAGGAAAATTCTGACTGTATGCTTGAAATTACTGCGATTTCTTTCCAGATGTATGTATGTACATATATATACACATATAGATTAAAATCAAATCAATGATTGTAGGAAAAAAAACTATAAAATCAATTTTTGCTTGAGTTTAACTAATTCAATAAAAATGTATTATGTATTAATTATTGAGAGATTCTTTGTTGTCTTCAGAGACGGCTATCTCATAAGATACCGATCCCTACCTTTATCTAAACAATCTTTAACCTATATAATGAAGAGAGATCGTGTTTGTTTATTATCGTCCGTTTTGTTGGGCTATGCATTCCTAAACGGCTTAACCGATCGAGATCTGATGCAAAAGTTGCTTCTACCAGGCCATTTCTGTCTCATATTTCATTTACTTTTCCCTAACTTCCCCCCCCCCCCACACTTTTACAGAGCTCTATTTAATTTTCATATCTTTTTGATGAATTTTTAAACTTTGGCACCCTAATTTATGTGAAACCGACTTCTTCTCATGCATAATTTTTTGGGCGTCGGTTGAGCATGGTCGTAGATCCTTTCGATATCAGCTTTCTTCATGAGTCTTCCGTGAAATAAGTTTTCTATCACAATTATTTTCTATCCCTAAAATTTGCAATTTGGAAAACTGTAAATTGCATGAAGCGTAATCAATCTGCGAAGCGAAGTAAATTATAGAGAAAAGTTAGAAAATTCGAATACATCTAAAGTAAGGTAGTTAAATTGAGCCAGATCACAATATAATTAATTTTTTCGCAAAGAAAGTCCAAGATATGTGGGGAACCAGCCGTCAAAGGTTTCTCTTGCTTTTGTCAGAAGACCTCTTCCATCTTTTGATTGCTCTTATGCATTTTTTTTTCTCCATGGTTTCACATATGTACAATGTAATTGCTGGTGTAACCCTCATTGTTGTATTGCGTGCGTCTCTACATATAGTAATAGCAGTAGAGATCGCCTGTTTTGCCATTTAATGCATCACCACAAACCTAGCGATTTCTTGGGGATCTGGGAGCTTCGCGAGTGCCTCTAGGGAGAAACATAAGAGTGACTCTTCTTATTTACTGACGAGTTTTGTTCTCTTCAGGCGACGCCATTGCCGTTGTCTTCGAAATTAGCATTGCATTGTCTTACTTGATAGAAAGAGAGAACCTCCATCTTACCATCTTCCGAATGGACGCTAAATACAGAGGACTGAAGGATAAAGTACGCAATTCAAAAAATACTACATAGTGTGTGTGCCCAGAAGCAACAAGTGGAAACGTGTAGAAAATTACAAATGAGAATATTTTTCGATGCCCTTGATATTCCACTCTTCTCAGTTTGAGAAGTGTATTAGTTACTGATGGAATATTTTCTGAACATAATCAATTTTAAAATATAAGATTCCACACAAGATATCTCCTAGATGCTTTTTTTGTTGTTTTTTTGCTTCTTTTGATAAACATGAATTTGCTCATTGCATTACATCAGAAATAAAACCATTTCATAAAAATGAATAAACTGAAGCATATGTATCTTAACGCTCCATGATGGCTAGAGGTTTAGGTAACTCGTTTCTAAATTCTTGACTCGCATACATATGTACATAACAAACACAAACTTAACATAAAATATAGAAATTTCAATTCAGAAGAAGGGGATATAGAAGTCTCATTGGGAATAATCGTACTCACATAGGTATGAGTCCAAACAAAAAGGGTTCGAATAGGGTTGAACTGATGAGAGATGAGAGACCGACAAAATTTATAGTATGTGATTTTTCAATTCAACCCTTGCTTCTGCAGGCTATGTTCAAACTATAAACAGCATATTTTTTTCACATTGCCATCCTGACCCAAATACAATAACACATACAAGCGTAAAAACGAAGCTGACATTTTGTTAACTACATCCTAGGTTTGTTCATGAAAATGCAAAGCACATAATACCAGCAGGAGAAGACGTCAACCTCCGTGTAAAAAAGAATATCACTTCACTCCTAAAAAGCTCTTAAAAAAAACTCCAAACAGCAATTTTTTCCTAAAGTAACTAATTGAAAATATCGGAATTTACATTCAACTTCGAGAATTTTTATTAAAATGTTATGGTTTTTTTTTTTTAAATTATGAAGACATTGTGTTCAGTGGTCGTAATTCATCTAACCTTTTTTTATACGATGTAAAATATTTGATATTCTATTTCATTTTACAAGTCTAAGAAATTGAAATATATGCTTATTCCAAATGATAAAAACACTGTAGAATCAGAAAAAAAATGAAATGATAAGTTGAATGTTGTGCTCTTTTTAAATTTATTAAAGATTTTCTTTCATTTTTTTTTTAAATCCATATCTTATGGATACTTATATCTATACTGTCTCTTAATTTTAATTTATTATGTATTAAATGGTACTTCATTGAAGTGAAGAGAAGCAATTTTATCTTAATACCTCAAGGTCCACATCGAACTCAAATGAAGTTTTCGATATTGCTTTTTGATAATATCTTATACATATTTGCTCAGGTAATATACCTCCATAAATCTAACTAATATAACAATTACTTTTCATAATATAAAAGATTATCTATTTTTCGTTTTAGTTCATTTAGCAATTTTATTAAGAATTCCAATATAAACAGGTACGATTTAAGAAGAAAAGGTGAAAAAAAGTACAAAAAAGTATTCTGACAGCGTGATTTGTTGCTTACCAAAGAGTAGAAAATAACAGGAAAATAGTATTAGCCGAAATTACAATCCATTAATTGTATGAAATTTTTAATTTGCTAATCGTTTTTTTTAACTTCGTACATTTCATGCAAAATTGATGTTTTTTTTTCTCACCAGCTCTTTTAGAATCGAACTTTTTTTTTACCATGGAAAATATGATTAAAAACAATACGGGAGGAAATGTTAAGAACAATATACATAGAATGAAGGTTAATATTTGAATAAGTAGACGACAGGTTTGTATTTGTATTATTAGGTATCTTTTTTAAAACATTTTAATTTAAGGATATTGCACACAATCAGTAAGGCTATGCTAAATATTTTAAGGAAAAATTTAAGAAAAATTTTAATTCTATAGGTAGGTTACAACGTACATACTTTATCTTATCTCAAAAGAGATATTTTGATTCCAATTTTAAGTTTTTGTTCAGTTAAATTCGAGGACGAGAACTGCTTTAGTAATACTATATACATATGTACATACATTGTTTACATAATGTAGGCAAATAAGGAGCAAGGTGAGGTTGGAGAGTAACTTTAAAAAAAATACGAACAAAGTACCCAAAGTGGGGGTATTTTGCGTGAATTCGTGCAGCAAATTCGATGCAGCAGGTGTTTGTTTGAATAAAATGATTAGATTTTCTGTAAAGTGATTGTTAATTGAATTAACTCGCTCCATGCATCTGTCAATGGCACGAAAAGAAGTGCCTAGATTATGATTTTAATATATTGTCATAATACAATATGTATTAACAATGTGTATAGGTACCAGAGTTTAATTTATGAGATGATCCTGCAGGTTTCGCAGACCACAATTAAAATTTTTAATTTTAAGAGAATAAAGCACAACAGATATGAGTTTTAAATCAATGAAATCTAGATAAATACAAATCTTTTTTTTTTTAAAGTATTTTTGTAACGCTCTTAGGTATAAAATAAATATCAGTAATTGTAATCAAATTAACTAAGAGACGTTAGAGTCAGTGATCGCAAAATGCTCTTGACATTACATAGAGCATATTTATCTCTATGGAAGCTAATTAAAGCAATTTGAAATACACTGCGTGTGCTGAAGTAATATACTAGTGTTTTAAGGGTACTTATCCTTGTTCGTTTATATATACATAGTTCCTATATATAGAGTGCCACATAAATCAAAGAAGTGGTGTTAATTGATACTGGAAATACCTTTATTCTTGTTTCTTTTTTGATTTGAAACACTTTAGTTGTCTCAACGACTTCTTTTTTGTCTATCTACAGTGAAATTTAATGTATGTCTCCGCGACTGATAAGAAAATTGTCGCTGCTATTAACAAAGTGCAGCACATGAATTCGCTGTCTCACTCAGTAAATACGATGGAAAAACGTGTGTATGTCCTATCGCATTTATGTGTGTGTGGAATAAAAAAGTGAGAACTGTTTCCGATTATCTTGCACTTTCCATTATTATGTACCTATACATATTATAGATTTAATTACAAGAAAGTATATCAACTTTGATGTACTGACCTTACTATGTCCATTTTAACCATAGGAATACTAATCTACATTAAAAATCATCAAAGTTTTTCAACAAAACTCCAACTTTTTGGAAATGTTTCTTTATATTAGTACTATTCGTTATAGTGTCTAACACCTATGCTATGTTATTGTCCTTTATTTAGTCATCTAGGTTTTCCAAGGTCATTGCTTTCAATTTTATATCCACCTTTATATTTACTTTTAGCTTCGCGCTACAGAGGAGTAAGTGTTACAAATTAAAACGAAAATGCCAATATGACGCAGAGATAGCATGACCTCGATAGTAAAAGATAACTTATCAATGCTGGAGTGCATTTTTTTGAACACGTCCTTAAAGTTTGTAGCATAGATGATAAACGAATATTAGAAGAAAAAGGAAAGTGGATATGAGAAAGGAAGTTTTGGAACATAATAAATTATAATGTTCTGGAAGAGAGAAGAATGGACGGACATAAGCGGAAAATATAAAATGCTTGAAAGAAGTAAGGTGAAGACGAATATCTCAGGATGGTTTTTTTCTGACTTTTGTGCACGGCGTTCTTTTGTATACATACATAAGCACACATACCTATTACCTCCAGCTCATACAGATATATTTCAATTAAATTCACACGATGTAGCATACAGTAGGAATGAATGAGTGGTTATGTAGGTAGTATTCGTGGAAATGGTAATGTGTGAGAGAGACTTGCGCATTTAGTGAGGAAAATCATTGTTGTATGCTGAAGTGTTGATTCAGTGTATGTTCGACTATCGCCAGATGAAGTTTAAAGAGCTCATCGAGTGTTTGAATTTTTTTCGCGTTTGCCGGAAAAGTTTTTCAAATAATTTTATAGACTTTCAACATCTAAGTTGATAAATCAACGAATTATAAAATATTGTGTTTCATAGTGTTATAATATCTTGTAATAGAAATTGTGTTTTGATACTTATGTATAATTATATTACATACATATGTATGTATGTTTTTTGTATACAAAAACTAATAATATAAAAGAATATATATTACTTTATATTCTATGTGCTAACTTAAAAGGGGGATGCAAGTGAAGAAGGTATACAAGAAGAAGAGATTAGAGCTTCTATGAGTGTTTGTAGTGAACATCTTTGAGGAAGCCCGAGTATGTTTCATCGGGACGCTTGAAGTGCATGGCTGTAGAGAGTCAGAAATGTAAAATAAATAGACGAGGGGAGACTACATTCTATGAGAATCATTTCAATATCTTCCACAAATCTCATTGAAGGAGTGAGTAAAGAAACGTGAGGGAGAGAGAAAAAAAATGCGGTACAACATAAAACCATTTTCTTGGAATACAACACCATAGATGAGAAAAATTGCCATCAAACAGAAAGACAAAATTGGTGAAATGAGGAAGATTTAAAGGATATACATAATATATACACTACACATATATAGCGGAAGTTTTAATGCGATACTACCTACATTACATGTGCCTATACATTTTCATTCTGATGCCAAAGTGAAATTTTGTCTTATTAGCAAGAAAAAAAGAAACATTTTAAAGATTCAATACAGCAAAGAGAATAAATAAAAATCATAAAGAGAAAAATAAGTGAAATTTTGCCAATTATCGCCTGTTTCAGTGAACTTGAGCCATTATATTTGCGTGATATCGTGCGATAGAAGAGGGTATCTCGTATTTGCTGTGAAGAAAAACAAGGCACAACGAACACGTATACATGACACTGAATTATTAAATGAAAAATATTCCAAAATCACTTTAATTATATTGACAGAATTATGTGGAATATGGCGAGAATAAAAGATGTCCCCTTTATATATTTTTCCTTTGATGTAAAATAAAATTAGGGATAGCCTTTTTTTAACAGAATCATCTTAACCATTACTGAATGAATGTATTGTACATTTATGTCTTATGCACAAAACTTGTAGTATGCCTGAAGATGTGATCACGTCCTGTTTCATTGTGATAGATATACAAAAGGCAGAGTCGGACATATAGATTCATTCACATACATTTCTATTAGTAAGAGCTCCAATCTTTAATTCGAATTTGTCGCGATCCTAAGAAATAACAGAATTGCATTATAGGCAAAATTGACTGTTACTGGCGAATCGAAGTCCTAAGGCTTGTGTCTTTTCAGTGTTTTTCTTATACTACATTGTATTCTATCTTACATCAAAATTTCCTTTTGAGTATAAAGTTTTCATTCGCGGTCATTAAATTAAAATCTAATAGATGTACTATTCGACTTAACTATTATCCGTTCAGATAATTTTTTTCACTATTAACAATTTAGGGATGCTTATTTTATATTAAATTTGAACTCATCCTCTTGGTATAAGATTTTTCAATTATTTATTTTTTTGGTATACTACTTATGTAGTGTTATATCCGAATTATAATAACTTAAACTTAAAAACATATTAAGCTATCGAAGTTTCAAGTTTAAATTTTTTCTACAGTTTGTAAATGAAAGAACTCTTCAATGAATTCATTCGAGAAAATCCCCAAATTAACTTAAACAATCTAAAGTTTTAAATTACCGAATTTTTACAAAATGCTATAGTGTAGATTTACCTATTTTGTCGCATGTTCCTTTACCTGGAGCATGAATAAACTATATTATTATTATTATTATTACTAAAATAAAAAAGATGTGCGAAAAAAATATAATTTAACGATAAATAAAATATCTATGCGGGTCAGAGATGTGAGGTATAATTGGAGTAATTGATGAATG